>NW_016159626.1:18311-27612 GCF_001687245.7 Rhagoletis zephyria
TTTTAACGAAGTTTTACGCTTTCTCACTTTAGCTTGCTCCCAAACGGGTGTTTGATCGCTACCCGGAGGATACGTGGATATATGTAACTATTGGGACGTTGGGAGCTGCGATTTGAACCGTATGCACCAGAATCACTTCAGGCCACTCCCAGGTGAATGGTAGTAAAATTCTGTTCCCATTTAACTGGACTTCTGCGCCCGGAATGATCCAGCACCGGTTTGTTGCACGGTAATAATGAATGAATCGAGATTAAGTAGAGCAGTTTAACCGTAGCCCCATACCTAAAAGACGGGCACTTCACCTTGAAGGGAATATTCTTACTATATACTGTCAGAGAGAGAAAAATCGAAGGTTTGTCATATAAAAACCGTTTATTTTTAATATAAACTTTATTTTTTAATTTCGTTTTTTTGGTTGTTGGCGCTTCCATCATCTGCCAAATTTGGTTTGGAGGTACAACAGGTTTCGGTGTTGGCACGTTCTATGTTTTTAACAAAAAGTTCCTAAAAAATACATACATATGTATATAGAAAATAGCACAGTTCCAGCTACTTCTCGATTTGCAGGTTTTGCAGTAAAAGCTGTTTTCGCCATTAATAAAGGAAGTTGGCGACCGGGAACACCTTCCTGTAAAAACCTGCAAACCGTGAAGCACCGGAAACGCAACTAATAGTTACTCGTATTTCGATTTTATGAACTTATGCATATGTAAATATATTTTTGTATGTTATTTGAAATGGCATTCAATGCTGCGGTAAATAGGCTGGTGATTATTTTCCCTGCGAAAGGGCATTACGCGATCTCTCAAACGCTGGAATTACAAGTAAAACATATACGATAAAAAACGCAAAACTACCTGACATTCTGAAATTTGTAAGGGAAATCGTTTGGTAAATAGGAAGCACTTAAACCAAGGCATATTCAACAAGATAGAAGTGACAATTCAGTCGAGCTCTCTCATACCTGACTGTAATGTCAAAAAATGTAAACAAAGAAATTAACCCTTTGTTATGCATTTACCATATTTGATAGAACTCAACATCTTTGAAATGAAAGTTTTTGTAAATATGAAAATATTTAAAATCTCATTAGAATCAGCTTCATTTTATTTATTGAATTTTCGGTTTAATGTAAATGTGGAAATGCATACTTACACAAAATTACACACTAAATGAAACACACTCATTTATAAAACCGTTTTGACAATTTTCTTGCTTTTACTATCCCAATGTTTTTGAGAATTTATTTTTTTATTCAAATACTTAATTATAAAATATGTTAGACATTAAAAAAAGTTTGATTCTTCTAAATTTACTTTAGAACTTAACTTCAATAATTTAGCTATTAAATTTTTGCTATTCGAAATTTCCTTTCCACTAAATTTATTAAAAATTACTTTCAGTTTCTTTATGTCAACAAGGAATACTGGTTTAGGTTTTATCAGACCACTATTTGAAATTTGGCCTATCCATGTACATATGTATATGAAAGGGAGATTTTCTTTTAATATTCGGTATGATAAATCGTGCACCTGGGACCAAACGCGTCCACTTAGAAATACTCAGCTGCGATAGGCAACAAATAAAGTCACGACCCCACGTGAAGAGTCTCCTAATGAAACATCGCAGCAATTTGCCCTCCGTTGTCGCTTCACTTGACAATTCGAAGGTTTAAAATAACGCACAAGTTTGTTGTCCAGGCTCTTGACAAACACAACGCACCGCTCGCAATTCCTTTTCATTTTATTATGTATTTAAAATCAGTCGCACAGCTCACAATTGAAAATTTATATAAAAAAAAAAATTTTAATAGTATAGGGCAAGGCGAATTTATATTATATATCAGCTCAGCTGATTTTGTGTATGTGTTTCGCCGCACGGCTTCTGATATCAAATTGAAAAATTTTGCTTGAATTTCTACACACACTCTTACAGATTTTGACAGTTTATGCCGTCAAAGCAACAACAAAATACATGTAAATTTTTGTTTTTGTACTCCTGCTATCACCTTATAATTCGCCTTGGTATAGGGTTAAGAGTTGACATTTCAGTCGCAGTTCAAAAGAGAGAAATGTCGAAATCACTTCTACCTTAATTGTTATGCCTTGACTTACCGCCCTACTCCCACACCACTGACAAAACTCACCGGCTGACTATTGCCTTTACAACTGCGCCTAATACTATGCCACAAATTTATTTTAAGCTGTTAAGCTGTGTGGAATAGGGCGGTTAAACGACGTTTCTACAGCTCTCGCCAAAAAGACGTAAGCGACATTTTTTCCAAAATTTTCTTTTTGATGCAGAAATGTTGCTTGAGCAGCCATATACAATTCTGCATCAAAAATAAAATTAAAAAAAAAATGTCGCTTATATCTTTTTGGCGGTCAGGGCTCGATATGTACNTTCCCACACCACTGACAAAACTCACCGGCTGACTATTGCCTTTACAACTGCGCCTAATACTATGCCGCAAATTTATTTTAAGCTGTTAAGCTGTGTGGAATAGGGCGGTTAAACGACGTTTCTACAGCTCTCGCCAAAAAGATGTAAGCGACATTTTTTCCAAAATTTTCTTTTTGATGCAGAAATGTTGCTTGAGCAGCCATATACAATTCTGCATCAAAAAAAAAATTTAAAAAAAAATGTCGCTTATATCTTTTTGGCGGTCAGGGCTCGATATGTACATATGTGTGTATACGCTCACCTGGACGGTACCCCAAGGTAATTCTCCTTCAATGCACAACCGACATCCATGATTTTGCTGCTGCATCCATGACCTGATCAATTTCTCATCACACTCATCACGGCAGCCAATAAGTCGAATCAATTTCAGCTGGCTACCCATCTTTGGTAGTGCCAAAATCTGTTCGTAACTAAAAACCCGACAGTACTCGTAGGTAAGTGACTCCAGCGATGTACAATCACCCAACAACTTTAACCACTCGTCGAAGCATTCCTGCCACTGCCATGGTCGCCCATTGATGGTCGCCAGCTCACGCATGGCCGCATATTCACCCGCACGCCAAACGCGCTGTGAAGCATTTTCTAGAAAAATATACTCATTCGCGCAGTGCAACGTACACAATGACTCCCGGCGCCTGAGAGAGAGCTCAGTAAAGAGCGATTTCACGAATTCTACAAAATCATTTAACCAGTAGAATTTTAACTCTTTCAATGCAGCTGCTGCAACATCTGAAAGTGCATACATAGCTGCCAAATGGTAGGTGGATGTAGTAGCTCTTTACATTCCACCAAATTCAATGATTTAAGCTGTAAGGTACGGCAAGTTTTGCGCATTAGACGACGCCGCAGGTTCTCGCAATCGTGCAAGTTGAGCAATTCCACGCGCCGTAGCAAGTGAAAGTGTTTACCCAACAGCCAGCGTGTGCCCGCGTCCAGCAGCTGCAGCGCACGCAGCTGCGGACANGAAGCATTCCTGCCACTGCCATGGTCGCCCATTGATGGTCGCCAGCTCACGCATGGCCGCATATTCACCCGCACGCCAAACGCGCTGTGAAGCATTTTCTAGAAAAATAGACTCATTCGCGCAGTGCAACGTACACAATGACTCCCGGCGCCTGAGAGAGAGCTCAGTAAAGAGCGATTTCACGAATTCTACAAAATCATTCAACCAGTAGAATTTTAACTCTTTCAATTTTGGCAACTCCAATATGGCCGCCAGCAAGGATGTATCCGCCAGAGCTGTCAAATGCAGCTGCTGCAACATCTGAAAGTGCATACATAGCTGCCAAATGGTAGGTGGATGTAGCAGCTCTTTACATTCCACCAAATTCAATGATTTAAGCTGTAAGGCACGGCAAGTTTTGCGCATTAGACGACGCCGCAGGTTCTCGCAATCGTGCAAGTTGAGCAATTCCACGCGCCGTAGCAAGTGAAAGTGTTTACCCAACAGCCAGCGTGTGCCCGCGTCCAGCAGCTGCAGCGCACGCAGCTGCGGACAATAACGCGCCAATTCACGCACGGTATATTCGGCGAGGAACTTGCCTTGCACCTCAAAGCTTTGCAGCGGCGCGAAGTGCACTAAATGACGACAAAGTATGATATTCATGTAGCGCTTGGCATTCTGCATCATGTTGCCCGGCTGATCGGCAATGAAACGCTGTATGACGGGGAAGAAGAGTACGCTGTTGAATATCAAGCGGTGAACATGCGGACCGACCAGCAGGCAAAAATCCCACAATTCGTTGTCGTTCAGTTCATGGACGACTTTGAAGTGGTAAAGTGAGAAGAGCAAGGTGGCATAACGCTGGCGCCAAATGTCCACGATGACTTTGTGAAAATAATGGCACACCTTGGCTAAGGCGAGTTGACACTTGAGCGAGCATTGTTCGCATACAATACGCAGGCAATCAGTATTAAGGTTTAAAAGGCTAGCCGTTGATGTTAAGTTTAATTCTAGTTGCTGGGTATAGTGTGTTGCAGGAGGTAAATTGTAAACTCGTAAGCCAGGAAATAAGGAAAACGGCGGAATTGACGATAGTTTAATAAAGCTGCGAAAAAACTCAGTAGATGATTCCTGAATGTATAAATACTTTTTATCTTACCTGTCATACGTTTCTTCAGTTTCACAGCAAACTATGGCTACCAAGCATGTCTCTAGTGGTATTAAATCTTCCAATTTCCACGCTTGCTTATGACGATTCAACAGAATACAAAGCTTTCGAATTGATAACTAAAATAAAAGCAGCACTAATTATATGCGCAATAAATTAATTATTATTTATTTATTCCAAACATACACTTCTAGGCAGTCCAACAATTCTAATTGTTTGCTTATTATTATTCATAATATTAAATCACAACTTGGTGAGAAAAAATGTAATCATTAACTAGCTGCGTACGTATGTATGTAAATTCAAAAAAATTTAACTCGTTTGAGTACGTATTTAACGGTTTTTATAACGTTAACTGGTATACTGAATGGTTTACCAACTAATTGCGTCAGCTGTTCCGAAAGTGCTAGGATCAGCTGTTTCTTGATTGGTTAATAAATACCCAGTTGGAAATTTTAGACGTTCAAATATGTATATGTACNTGTACGTATGTATGTAAATTCAAAAAAATTAAACTCGTTTGAGTACGTATTTAACGGTTTTTATAACGTTAACTGGTATACTGAATGGTTTACCAACTAATTGCGTCAGTTCATTTAATCGACGATGAATGCACCAGCTGTTCCGAAAGTGCTAGGATCAGCTGTTTCTTGATTGGTTAATAAATACCCAGTTGGAAATTTTAGACGTTCAAATATGTATATGTACATACTAGCAGACCCGGCGAACTTCGTCCCGCCCAAAATTTTTATATATTTTATTAAAACTTTTTGGTCCAACATTTTCACCAACAATTCACGTTTACGATTTTCATTGGCACATTCGTCTGCTAAGATTATGGTTTGGTGGTCATTTGCCGCTTTAAATAACCTAATAAGTATCCGTGAAGAAGTTCTTGAAATTCTCCAGTTGTGCGGCATTTCATAGCACGGTTATTCGCAAAGCGAAATAAATTATTTTCTCTTCACTCCCTGGTGGCAACAATGACCCGGTTCTATAGTAAATGTCCTAGAAGCTTTACAGTATAGTTGGTGGCACTTTCAAAATGGGTGCGAATCATTGTTCTACAGAAATGCAATATACATATACTTATTTCAGACGAAATACCTTAAAAGTTTGAACGCATAATAATATTGGAAAATCACATCCATTGGGCCAATCGCAACGCAGGAGCGTTCGATATACTCAATGGTGCAACAGGTCGATTTAATCTGACCTTCACGGCCCCTTTTCTCACTTGGCTATTTTTAGTAATAGCTCGACTTCAGCACCACTTGGCAGCAAGTTTTTGCAATAGTATTGCATACATATTTAAAACATTATCCAAATAGGATCATAAAAAAGATTTTTAGTAATAACTCAACTACAGCGCCAACTGTCGGATTAAATTGTGAAACTAAACAATCCAGAGACCCACTCAAACACACAAAAAGTTTCGTTAAAATCCGTACAACCATTTAGGAGGATTTCACTCACCAACACACCTACAAAAGAATTAAAAAATACATTCAAAGATAGCTAAAGGTCGGTACGTTTGTAGGCCTCACACCCCCTTTTCAAATAGCCCAAATTTTCTCCATGAGTATGGGCTTGATTTCAACTACATACATATCTGAATACTTTCAGAGATATGCAGTATAAAAATTCGATTTATATAGGAGGTGCCACGCCCCCCTTTCCAACAGCTGCCCTCTTCTTCATCAGTATGCGATTGATTTCGCATATCTCCGTACCAAGTTCCAGAACTATACCATGAACACTTCCAGAGATATGCAATATGAAAAATTTGGTTTGTATGGAAGATGCCACGCCCCCTTTCCCAATAGTTCCAATTTTCTCCAAGAGTATGCGATTTATTTCGTACATCTCCATACCAAGTTCCAGAACTCTACCATGAACACTTCCAGAGATACGTAGTGTGAAAAATTTGGTGTGTATGGGAGATGCCACACCCCTTTTTACAATAGCTTAAATTTTTCTCCAAGGGTATGCGATTGATTTCGTATATCTCCATACCAAGTTCCAGAACTCTACCATGCACACTTTCAGAGATATGTAGCATGAGAAATTCGGTTTGTATGGGAAGTGCCACGCCCCCTTTACATATAGATTTTTGTTTAGCCTAAAACCATCCTTGGGACACGTGCGGCGGTGGCAGTTTCAAAAAAATCGGTTTAGCCGCTCTCGAGCCTTGCGAAAACTAAAAAACGGCTTTCAAAATATATATTAGCTGAGATATATTATATATTATAATTATATTTTGACAGTATCCGTTGTTTCAGATTGACGCAAAAAAATCTTGCCAAGTGACGAATTCGCCCCTTGATATGGTCGTTGCTCAAAGCTATTTATATTCGAAATTGCATTAAAACTGGAAAACAGGGATCTATAAGCTTATCCAGGTAAAAAGCTACCTAAGTACCGAATTTTAAGCAAATCGGACCATAATAAGATTGTTTCGAATAGATCGGTCCCTGGTCCACTTCTCGGAAAAAATTGATCATATATGCTAAAAAGCTACCTACGTACGGAATTTTAAGCAAATCGGACCATAATAAGATTTTTTCGAATAGAACGGTCCCTGGTCCACCTACACGAAAAACATGGTGGTTACCGAAAGCTATTTATATACAAAATTTCATGAAAATCGGACCAGCCGTTCACGAGATTACCTGTGACAAAAAAACAGGGACTTCTCTTTATATAATTTGTATAAATGTATAGATATAGATATAGATATAGATATCTACGCTCATTTATTATATGGTGGTTGCCATAGCCAGTGCCTTTTTGGTGAATCTGAAATCAGCTATTGCATTTACTAGTTAGTCTTTTGCCCTACACATGAATTTTGTTTACTTGGATCCTATTCAACCTCTACACAATTCTGCATATGATAACATCTCAAAAACATACAACTTCTTAAAAGACTCTGATCAACTTTGTCGTATCTAACTTGCCCTCATTCACCAGTAAGCCGAAAGCCTCTGTTGCTAGCGCTGTGTTTTATGGTTTATATAATATTATTGTTATCCAAGCCTTTTATAAATAAATAAAAATTTATTTTTTCACATATTTAATTTAATAGATGATTCCCTAAACTCCAAAAAAATTGGAAAATCCTTAAGAATTTTTCAAAGAAAATTTACAAGATTAATTTATGTACATTATTTAAATGTAAACAAAATAAAATTATTTTTACTTAAAGTTAACCTTCTTCAGTTTTAGCGCATTTATAGGCCGTATGATCTTTTTCCGCTCTTCTCGATGTTTCTTCATTAAATACTCTCTCTTCTTTTCATCTTTAGTTGCCTTCTTCTTCATGTCAAATGTCATTTGTCGGTTACCCAGTGAACGTCCAATCGTAGTCACATTCGCGCTAGAGGCTTCATTGAATCGTACGCGATCCTTAAGGCTAATTTTCATTATTTTACTGCGCATTTCACTTAATTTCAGGTTGTTATCTTCCAGAGATGTCATTTTAACGCTGGCTCTTCGCTGATTATTTGTTGATGAGCTAGTCGTGTTGTCCATTGGAGTTGTTTGCTCATCATCGCTGTTGGCATCCTCATCACCCGCGTGTTCATTTTCCGCAAGTTCCTCCTCTTCACGTTGTCTTCTCACATCCTTGTATGCCTTCTTCATTTCTTTTGAGAACTCACGCACTCCCTCATCATCTGAAGATTCTTCGGCAACCGATTTGTTTCCATCATCTTCATCACTTTTTTCGAAACCAAAAAGATCCTCATCATTATCACTTTCCTCGTGTGGTTTCGCTTCGTCTGCATGCAGCTCCGCTACGCGTGCTACTTCAACGCGTTTTTTTATTTCTTTAAGCTTGGATTTTCCGAGGCGATTAAGCGCAGGCGCCACCAGCTTGTACTCTTCAGCATTCTTGTTAATAGCAAATTCCGGATTTTCAAACATTGCCTTGAAACGTGTATCCTCGAGTAGATTTGCTGCTTTAGCAGACTTTTTGGAATTAGACTGCTCGTCCATAATTTTAAGTGCCAGCTCTTGATTGACTTTTGGAAGGTTTGACTTAATCTGTAGACGTGATTTACGCTCACTTTCAATCTCTTTACGTATTTTCTCTTTACGGAAGCGTTCAAAGGCAAATGGATCAGCCACAGCTTTGGCCCTGTTGTATAAACGTGCGTCGATGAAATAGCTAAAAAAAAAGTTCGGTAAAAAATTTAGATTAGGTCTTTTTGTGTATGCATTTATAATTTACCCGTGCATGTAGCCTTTCAGTAGATTACTGCCAATCAAATGCTCCAGTCCCAATTCCTCCAATTCATTCTGCGTCACAAACTGATAATCGTCGAACATATTCTCCACCACCTCAGATTCAATTTCTTCCGTAAGATTATCTAAGAATGAGCACCAACGCGGCGCCGGACCCATTGAAGGCACGTAGTAGGTCAACATTTTTACATCTTCTTGTGCAAGGAAAAACATTCCTGTATCGGGAATAGTGCAGAAATCGTTGAAGGATGTTGTGGATTCTATGTAGGCGACTTGTTTGCCCTGAAAATTCGTTACTATTAAATGTTGTATTTAAAGACAAATTCGACTTACAGTGTTTTCATCCCACAATTTTAACATAGCATCATCCAAGAATAAACCGTCTGATGACCAGGGTTGAAAGCAATGCGCTTTACCGCCACTTTATTTAAATGATCCTTTACAAGCAGTGGGTCATGTGAGCGTATGTCATAGAGAAG
>NW_016159626.1:27637-41685 GCF_001687245.7 Rhagoletis zephyria
CCATGGAAGGCCTTCCAGAAGGGCTTTTACAGGATATACTTCAGAAGAGCTTTTGGGGGAGTTCTTTTAAAGTTGCTTCTTTAATTTATAAAAATCATACATCTTTGAAGTATTTTTGCTTGCGGTTTATATCAAACATGTGTTATTGCAGCTTAAAATGTTTATTGAAATTTATTTGTAATGCTTAATAATATAAATTTATGCATTCGCGTAAAATGTAAAAGGATAAGCCCTTCTAGAAGGCATGCAAGGAAGCACATTTTTCAGCCCTTCTTGGGTAGGCCTCTTAGAATGGCTTTACTTAAGAAGGCCTACCTAAATTATCTTCTGGGACATGTATCCCTACATACTTAGGGGACTCACAAGGCGTGCTAAGCGCCGTAAAATCTTAAGTCGTAAATTTTTTATACGTAAAATAAGCATCCAACCATGTTACACGATATGTGTTCGGGTTAGCTAATATTGACCATATCTCTGGTTGGCGATCGCGTTTTTTAGGCTGTGAAATGTCTGATTATCTGAAAACAAGAAACGGCATCTTTCTCTATCGACTTATTATGTACAAGGAGCCTGATTATCTATATAACAAGCTCATTTTCCCTAAATCAGCTCGAATTAATGATTTGATAGTATTCTTTGTCAATGCTATTCGTACATTTAATTCTATTCCAATGGCAAATCGTAGTAGTCTAAATAAAATCAACTCGTTAAAGTAAATTTACGTTTTATAATTATGAGTTTCGCTATCTGAATAAAAAATCTCATGTTAATATGTATAACCTCTGTATTGCTTTAATTGTCTGTACTTTTTATTATGAGTTTTAGCTTTACTTTATTATAAGTTTTAGTCTTAGTAACTATTATTACCTTGTTTTATCTTTCTGGTTTTACTTTTTATTTGTTGTACTATAAAAGATTGCAGATCTTATTGTACTAATGATTTTTCAAGTAAATAAATGAATTAATTAAAATGGTTGTAAAGGATTTTTAACTATATGTATAACTGTCGCATTCAAAAAAAAGTTGAACGGAATGCTGAACAATGCAAACACGCCTTTATTTTGCATATAGAACTTTTAAGACTTAAGATTTAACGACGCTCAACACCCCTTGTGAAACCCCTACGTACACGCAAAAACAAGTAGCCGCTCAGTAATTCTTTGTCACATTACTTTTTCCGCTTGATTTCCAAGCGTTTGATTGAGCCTCTTTTTTTGTTGTCTTTTCCGCCTACATTTTAGTTTTTTTTTTGCCCTAACAACGGAAAATATGTACATATGTACAGACCTTTATATATAAAACCAAATTTATAATTACGTATTCCTTTTTTCCCATGCGTAATTTACTACGAGCTGTTTCATTATTTTTTACATATTCCAACATTTCCACCACACGTTCCCTCATCATAACAACCGATAACAAACCGCCAGTGGCTTAGTAACCGGCATTACTTTCATACCACGGGTATGAAATGAGCACGCTAATAGGCAGACGCACTGTGTATGCCGCCTATTATAGTAATGCTTACATACACGCATACATATGCAATTGATTTGATTGGAAGGTAAGCCAACCCAACTGGACGGATAAATGGTGCCACTAAAGTTCTAACAACACAATCGACTTCAGTGATAGTGCAACAAACGAAATGCTGACAACGCAATCTGAAAAATTTACACGCCTGGAAGAAAATTACAAGCTTTAATAAGTTTAAAATTTTTACTTGTGCCCAAATATGTTCTCTCTTTTGGCGAAATTCGCCAAGGATATTGATTGCTTATTAGAGACATGTATGAAGATAATTTGCTTCGTAAATTGGGAATAACCTTCAACTTGATTTCATTTAATTTTTTTCTTATTTTTCAGATCCAAAAATGTCATCAGCACCATACAACTATAATTACATCTTTAAGTATATAATCATCGGTGATATGGGAGTAGGCAAGTCATGCCTGCTGCATCAGTTCACAGAGAAAAAATGTAGGTAGAACATATGTACATGGAAAACATATGTACATATGTATGTACAAGCATATAGCATAGGAGGATCTACATNTATCGGTGATATGGGAGTAGGCAAGTCATGCCTGCTGCATCAGTTCACAGAGAAAAAATGTAGGTAGAACATATGTACATATGTATGTACAAGCATATAGCATAGGAGGATCTACATGTATTACTAAGCAAATTTGCCGAAGAAACCATGGGTCCAAAATCAATTTGGAGTTTGCCAAATTGCGAAAATAGGTTTCTTTTACTTAGAAAGTCTAAATCGGAACAGCTTTGGCCCAGTTATTCAAGTTTTTCTTAAACCAATCTTTGAAAAAAGTTAAAACACAGAATCAAAAATCTCATTATTATGATTCCGTTGAAAAGATTTTTAAATAATTTTTTGCAGATTTTTTAAGCTTAAACTGTTTTGTCATCTGAGGGGATTTTATAAAAAAGTTCTTAAAGAAACTATTTTTATGCATAAAAACTCCAAATTGATTTTAGGCCCATGATTTCATCGGAGAATTTGCTTAGAATTAGACGTTGAATCCTATGCTATATGCCTATAGTCGAAAAAATCTCCCATACAAATTGACCCGCCCTAATATACATCCTTGCATACACATGCACTATATGCATATAACAATTATTTACAGTCATGGCGAATTGCCCACATACGATTGGTGTGGAGTTCGGTACACGGATCATTGAGGTCGATGATAAGAAAATCAAATTGCAAATCTGGGACACAGCGGGTCAGGAGCGTTTTCGTGCCGTGACGCGTTCATACTATCGTGGCGCGGCTGGTGCGCTTATGGTTTACGATATTACTAGAAGGTAAGCAAGAACAAAGATTTCAAAGTATTTTTGTGCTTTTTTACACACAGCTTCTGCAAATTTTTGGTCATATTCCTTTTTGCAGATCTACTTATAATCATCTCAGCAGTTGGCTATCTGATACACGTAATCTCACAAATCCCAATACTGTGATCTTTTTAATTGGCAACAAATCAGATCTTGAAAGTACACGCGAAGTGACCTATGAAGAGGCCAAAGAGTTTGCTGATGAAAACGGTTTAATGTTTTTGGAAGCTAGTGCAATGAGGTAAAGTTTTAATAAACATTATTTGATTTGGATTTTTTACGACCAATGTCTTTATTTGCAGTGGTCAAAATGTTGAAGAAGCATTTCTTGAAACTGCGCGTAAAATATATCAAAATATACAGGAGGGACGTCTGGATTTGAACGCTTCTGAATCGGGCGTACAACACCGACCAT
This sequence comes from Rhagoletis zephyria, assembly GCF_001687245.7. Taxonomy (NCBI): domain Eukaryota; kingdom Metazoa; phylum Arthropoda; class Insecta; order Diptera; family Tephritidae; genus Rhagoletis; species Rhagoletis zephyria. The sequence goes on from NW_016159626.1 coordinate 30,909, forward strand.
CACAACCAGGACGAACTTCGCTAACAAACGAAGCACCAAATACAAAAGATCAATGCTCATGTTAAATATGCATTAATTCCACATACAAATTTCTCTTCTCTTTTTGTTTATGTATTATTATATTTTCATTTATCTACTTAGTTAAGTTTAACTATAACGAAGCAAAACAAGTAATTGCTATTAAATCTAAGTAAAAAAATTATACAATTTAAATGATAATTATTAAAGAGATACATCCATACATATATACGTTTAGGAACTAGAAAACGCAAAATCGAACAATGTTTAGCGAATTATAAACAGATGGTAGTGCTGAGAAGTGCTCTTGCGTTATACTATATGTATGAAGGATTTCTTGTCTTCACAATATGCATAGCAAAAGTTAGTTGAGACTTCTCAAATGCTGGGTTGATCCAACCAGCTGCATTTCAAATGTTTTCACGCGATTTTCTTTATCTTTTGTGATTGATTCACGATAAGAACAGTAAATGGTTATTAATGTAATATTTTCATAAGCGTTAAAGACGTGCGTAATACAAAATGAGAATGCAATAAATGTAAGGTAGTCCAATAAAACAAAAACAATAAATATCTATTTAGTGCAGGTGTAACGGTATTTAAATACAATAATAGCCAATTCAGTTATAAAATACACTTATAATTGCACACAAACAATTGTGGTAAAGTACAACACGAATAAATAATTTTAATTCATAATTAAAAATTAAAGATTGATACAACTGCTGTCAGCCAAAGCTTTTTTTATTGGTTATATATATTTAAAATACCCCCTGGCTAATATATCTCGATTGCGATTTTTGGCTAAACATATCGCACATTTGCTGCAAGAGGTTCATAATCCAAAATAATACAAAATCTAGTTAATTGGATTATGACACCCTGCGTCTAATGAGCGATATGTACATTTTGTGTTGAATAAATCGCTAATTCTTACATAAATATTCATATTCGCTTGGCTACATACATTTATTATAAAACTGCTTATCAGCAAAATATTTTCATACAATTTTCATGTAGAAAATGCAATGTTAAACCTTCATAAGTGTCCCTAATTGTGTGGCCACCATTGTATGTTCACATATTTTTTCTACGTACATGCATATGTACATATGTATCTTCTTGGGATTAAAATGAAGCATTTAACTCAGAATTTACACCCTACCTTATTATAAAATCACATGTTCCGCCCAACAGCTCACTACCTCCATGTGTGAGATGGATATGGGAGTGGGAGTTGGTTTTCAGCTCAAGCTTCCCCACAAAAAACATTCGGCGAAAGCTTTTATAGTTAGCAGTATCCCAAATAAGCACGTAAGGGTGTGATAAAAACTTAAATGAACGTTAACAGAAAGCAATTAAAGCAAAAATTTTGTATCGGCTAACAAACACCTACATTCATATCGCTAGCGTAGAGTGAAAAGTTGCCAAGTTCAAGTTTTGTAAAAAATTATGTTTTGATGCAAGAAGTAAGAACAATAAAAAATGCATCTGTTTCTAAAAACATCAAACGGTCTGCTTTATTTCTTACCGCTTCTATTCATCATCAACATTGTTGTTAGATTTGGTGATGCTTTACTTTAGATTACACCGAATTTTGAATTAAAATTGTTGCAAAATAAGGTCCAAATTCACAGTGTTTGAGTACAAAAATCTGTAGTTAACTGCCGATTCTAAGTTAACTACGCACTGTGAATTTGGTCGTAAGTGCTTGAAGAAAATGAGTTTGAAATGATTTTATTATCTCCTGTAAAATTTGAAAACTGGACTTAGCGACTTTTCACTCTAAGCTAGCGATATGTTTAGTCGAATACATGTACATATACATGTATGTAGTCAGAGGTTCACTACTTTTTTTTACTTTAGTTTGCTTTAAAAAAAATTCTCAAATATCACGCTAAGCATTAAAATTTTTTTCCTTAAATGCGGATTCACCATTCTAGTCTGAACTTTTTCCTCCATGTGGTTGTTGTTATGTGTCTCTCTCTGTGAGAGAAACGCAACCACATGGAAGAAAAGTTCTGGACTTAAACGATGAATCCTGAAGACTTCGCCTGGTTGTCCCCCAGAAAAATGTATTTGCAATTTAAATTCGTTTAAACTATATTTGTGTGTGCACGTTAGTATAATAAGAACCGAAATAATTTTACGCTATATACTATCGATAAAACCATTTTTTAGTACATGCTATGTATATGTAAAAGACCAACACGAAATAAAATGGTATACTTAAACACACAAAAAATGAGCATTTTTCCTAAAATTACAAAGACACGGGAATACGCATTGACGTCTTTTGAAAATTTTATTTAAACTAAAGGGATTACAAAACTACAATTGTCTTTTTAGCTTATATACACACATAAGTATGTATGAATGAACGTACATATAAGAATAAAGAATATTAGACACGTCTAGTAGTGATGTTATTGTACAAATTACATTCGTCAATACTGGCAAATATAATTACCTACCAAGTGAATACGGAGCATGCGCTGCATACTAAAATGAATATTTTCCATACTGGTTTATATATAAGTATATTGATATAAAAAATAATTTGTTGGCTATTTTACAACTTAAAAATGTAGAAAATATTCGCAAGCATACGAATTTATACACTTAGTTTAAACTAATAACTAATTGGATACATAATAACTACGAGTTTATTGCTGCAGTGAAGATCAGTCTATCATTCCCGGATTGCACAACTAATGGCGGCTGACATATCGTTTACTTCGTCCTGTGCGTCCATTTTTCATTATCGCAATTATTTTCCTTTCCACCAACGCACATCTCACGATGTCTCCTCTACCTTCACTATATCCCATGCACTCGCATCGTCTTTCGAGCACAAATCCAATATGATGCCAGCACCTATTTGTGCTGCTTTCGCACGCATACAAGTGCCTGCCGCCATATTGTAGATGGGACTATGCTCAGTGCGAGTATGTCGCCATTGCTGATCGCCCAGCATTTCGTGGCACTTATTTATGTGCACCTGCGAGTCGCCATATGACTCGAGGCATAACAACTTGTCCAGCACGATCTCGGCCTTGTCAGTTTCATACCATATTTGGTTACGAGTGCGAATGCAAGCTTGCAAAATCAGGGGACTACCCTTCTTTAAGAAGCCCTTGACTTTGGGCGCCACAACGGACGCACATAAATTAGTGCCAGTCAGTCGTATCATGTATGTGGCAAGGTAATTACGTTTTCGTGAATGCCATGGTTGATAAACACCAGCAGCCGCTGCAGATTTCTTGCTTTCTTGGCCAGGCAGCAGCATTTCGGGGTACACATTTTTCATATACCATGCGAAGTCATGGCATTTCAAACGTTTACGCAGTTCTAAACGCGTTGATATGTCACCGTAGTCCAAATCGCGTGCGGATTTTGTTTCCTTCAGGAAGTAATCCTTGTATTCGTCCATCCAAACGTGTGCTGCGCGTAATGAGTTGCGCTTCATCGTATCCTTACCATCGGGAGCGGAATAGGGACGTCTTTTGCGGAAGATATGTCCAACCCGCGAACAGGGGTATATCTTTATAGCGCCGTGACATTGCCAGACGCGGAAGGAAATTTCGATATTCTCACCGCCCCATATATCCATGCCTTCGTCGTATTCACCAATATGTTTGAAGTACTGTCGATTTACTGCAAAGAGACCGCCCGCCATTGTAGGTGTGTTAAATGGGCCTTTGAAGTCCTCATCTTTTTTCAAAGTGCCTTTTGGCAATGTGATCCACTTATAGTGTAAGCCCCAATTAAAACCACCACGCACTAAGGGACTAGGACTGTATTCAAACGTATCAGGGCTAATAAGATCCATCACCGGTACGGCGATGGTTGAATTTTCTTGCTTTACTGCACGCGCTAGCGGTTCTGCCCACTGCTGGTTAACTTCGATGTGCGAATCGAGGAAAACCAGCACATCGCCCTCCGCGGAATGTGCGCCTGCTATACGCGAACGTATCAGCCCTTCTCGTTTTTCATTGCGCATATAATGCAGACGATCGTAATGAAGTTGCGCATGTAAGTCGCTTAACAAATGAAATTCTAACTCGGGAAGGTCACTAAAATCATCAACCAGTATAATTTCTTTTAGTATATGTGCTGGCGTACGTTTTATTACAGAGTTAATGGAACGTATTAGTGTCATCTTGTGTTCATTATAGAAGCACATAATCACTGAAATAGTTGGTAAATCTTCATTAGGATCGTTGGGTTCTTGGGAACATATTTTATGCCGTGTATCAGGCACCTCACGATAGGGTCCAATGTTGTTTGAAATAAGCGCATTAAAAGCATGATTTTTAAATCCAATATCGCGTATATACTTATCTTTCTTATCGCGTAGTACACCTAGCATCTTCAAAGGCTCTANATCATTCCAACTGGGTAACTTCCATCCAGCTTCCACGATGGAGTTGTGTTGGTAGTAGATATAGTAGGTAAGCGCCAAGGATGCAGCCAGCGTGGTGATAATTGTACTGATGCTGCAGCGTCGCAGGCAACACCTTCTTAACATCATTTTGCAATTATTCGGATGGCATTGGCCGACGTGGGATGTTTAATATTTTGGCTGCAATTTAGTTTTGGCTTCAATTGCACTGCACTGATTAGTCAGAGCTGTTGTTGCAATATGACAGATGTAGTTAATTTATGCAAAACAGAAATTTCAACATTTCTCCATTCAATTAACCACTCTTTTTGTTTATTAATCACAAAAATTATTCGCAATAGTAGACAGGTGTTTACTCAATTGTGAATTAAATTATAAAAAGCCCAGGGCTGCCAGCTTCACATCCGCTTTTCTCTTAAATTTTACCTTTCGATATTTACGCTTTATGTACAAACATATATTGAAAATTTGAAATAGTTTCCTATAATAATAAATGCGTGATATGTATGCATATTTGCCCTTTTTTTTGGGGGTTTGGGGTCATTGTGCATACTTACAAGTGAAAAAAGAATCAGATGTTTTGCAGAACTGCCCCACAGCTGAGATCACCTGATTTTATTTTCTACAGGGTTACACTAATATCTATAAAAAAAAAACTTTAAACAGACTCTGACAAAACAGCAAAAAAGTTCTATTAAGTGTAATAGTTATTGTCCAAAACGCTTTAAAATACTAAAATGGCATATAAATGCAGGAATCCATTCTGGCAGGCTGAAGCTCTGTATTTAGCTCTTAAGTTGGACAAACCGCTTGAGTCGACCGGCATGCCGTTTTAATCCTCAGTAAATATACAAGATGGAAATAACACAATTAGGTGAGTTGACAGGCAGGTCTAATATTATATTCAATTGGGAGAAGGATTTTCAACATCGATTTTTCCGATATCGATATTGTTCAGCCCTATATATCGCCATATCGATTGTACATGCAATGAATTAAATCGATTCATGATATCGATACTGTCTTAAATATCGAACATTCTACTACTGGGGGGTAAAATCTGATCAGGGCTGATAATGAGGAGCATGAAATTTGTTGATTCAGAGATGTATACAAAATTTCTGTGGTACGAAAGGGAGCAACAACCGTGCTATGGCAGAGTGGCACATGACATGACTGTATAATAGTGACCGAAAATAATTACAGAAGTGTAGAAATTACAAATTATTCTCTATTATACCATGTTCTGACCGACAACGAAAACACTTTGAAAACGTGTTTTGAGATAGTGGGCTGAAGGCTGTTCNAAAATAATTACAGAAGTGTAAAAATTACAAATTATTCTCTATTATACCATGTTCTGACCGACAACGAAAACAATTTGAAAACGTGTTTTGAGATAGTGGGCTGAAGGCTGTTCACACCGGCTGTTACTGTTTTCGTTGACATTTCNATAATTACAGAAGTGTAGAAATTACAAATTATTCTCTATTATACCATGTTCTGACCGACAACGAAAACACTTTGAAAACGTGTTTTGAGATAGTGGGCTGAAGGCTGTTCACACCGGCTGTTAGTGTTTTCGTTGACATTTCTTACATCCTCTGATTACAGTTTTACTACACAAAAACAAAACCAAAATGCTTTTCCCTCATTTTCTTTTCATTAGTAACTTCTTACTTTCATTCTTATTTTACTTTTGCCAGCCAATTAACAATAAATCCGAAATGGCATATTAAAGATGCTAAAATATGACTTCCACTTCGATAAATAATCGAAAAAAACGAGTGAAGACACCGATTGGAATGAGTGGAACGTTAATTTTCAAGTGGTTTTCAGCGAAAACTAGTTTTCGTTTGACAGATTTTACANATATGCTGTTACAACAACAACAGTGGAACGTTAGTTTTCAAGTGGTTTCCAGCGAAAACTAGTTTTCGTTTGACAGATTTTACATGGACGAAAACACATGTTTTAAGTCGAAACCCAGTTTTAGCAACGAAAACATGTTTTCGATGTCGATCAGAACAAGGTATACTAATTCAGATGGAAGCGATTAGTTGAAAGTCTGTTCGCACCTCGATTGTTACTTTCAACTTAAAGTAGCATGTAAAATCGCTTCACTTAAGCAGCGCCGAATTTCCACCAGGCATTGAAAAATGTCTGCCATTTAAAAAATTCAAATTTTTGAAATAGTTGTAAGTTATGCAAAGGTTTTATTTAAGTCAAAATAAAGAAAATGTTGGGGAATACTGAATTAACATACGTAAATGTTTAAATGCAAGTAAAAATTTATACTTTGGGAACACTAATTCCCTTCAACTGACAGTACAGTGCGGAAATATTCGCTGTCCAACTGTTTAATATCCTTTGCAAATGTTGCAACCAATTTACTCAATTCCGCTTCATCGATATCAACATCATTGCCCGTAGTTGTCAAACGCTCTACAGCTGCATCGATTTTGTCCAGCAATTCCTTATCTGCTTCACTTTGCTTATCAGCATATTCATCCTCGAACTCCCTATAAATGCGTTGCGCATTATGCACCACAGCTTCAGGAAAATTAGCAAGACGTGCGACTTGTATTCCAAAACTTTTTTCCATTATACCAGGGCATACTTGATATAGGAGCGTAAAATTCTCAGCATTTGCGACGGCAGCCATGTGACAATTTTTTACCGTATCTACGGATTTAGCCAGATTCGTGATTTCGTGGAAATGTGTGGCGAAAAGTGTGAAACACTTTGTTACTTTGGCTAAATGTCTGTAACAAATTAAGCGGATTATAAATAAAATTTAATAGATGATGTAAATCATACTCAGCAATTGACCAAGCTATACCGCAGCCCTCATACGTCGACGTGCCGCGACCTAGTTCGTCTATAATAACCAGCGAATTTTCGGTCGCCGTCTACAGAAGCGAAATTAATAAAATTAGGGATTTTACTAATTATTTTCATATGTATGTGTAGAAACTCACGCGCACAATGCCCGAGGTCTCGATCATCTCGACCATGAATGTACTCAACCCCTTCACAATGTTGTCACTGGCTCCAACACGTCCCAATATGGAATCAACCATCGTTATTGTAGCCTCGCTGCAGGGCACAAAAGCACCCACGTGAGCCATCAGCACAGCAGTGCCCACCGATCGTATATAAGTACTTTTTCCGCCCATATTTGGTCCAGTTATTATGAACATGTTGCAAGCATCTGGGAATTTATATACTTCAACTTAAAGAAATTTAATTTTAATAAGTAATCAGGGCTATCACAGAATCCATTGCAGTCCGATGTTTCGTGGAATCAACGAAAATGCTATGACTAAATCCGAATAGCTACGACGTGGCGTATACATAGGAACGTGGCGGAAAAATCGGACCACGATGGATTCTGTGATAGCCCCCCAATATAATTNACGTGGCGTATACATACGAACGTAGCGGAAAAATCGGACCACGATGGATTCTGTGATAGCCCCCCAATATAATTCACCTTTCTCGAAAGCCACGTTGTTGGCAATGAACGTAACATGCTCCTGAAGTTCTAGACAAGGATGCCGTAAGTCCTTCAGCTCTAATACACCCGCACCCTCTTTTAACATTTTCGGACGCATATATGGAGTAGGCGCCGCCAACGCCGCCATTGCAAAGCTGACTAAACAATCTAATTGCGCTAGCTCATTGTTCAAGGAACTAAGTGGTCCTGCATAACCAATAGCCACTTTTATAATTTCCTCCACGACTGATTTTTGCTGCTCCTCATACTGATCACAGAAAGTACCGTACTCCTCACTATATTCAGTTAGTTTTTCGTTGGTGAAGCGTACGCCACCCTTTACCACATCGAGAATCTTATAGTTCTTATTTTTACGCAACTCGGAATCATCCTTCAGCGTAACGCGAAAATGGTACCCAATTTTTGCGACATTCTCCAAACGCACTTGCGACTTTTCCATATTCAAATCATCTGCAGCCTTCTGCTGTAAGCGCTCCATTTTCGATAACACACGCGACATATGATTCTTCATGTCTTGCAATTGTTCATCAAAAGAAGCCTTCACAAGGTAGTCGCCTGCTTCAATAGCTTCAAAATCGACTACTTGCTCAACTAACTGCTTAAAACCCGACAAATCCTCTAAATAACTCTTCATTGCATCACAGAGCACATTTTTTACAGTGGCATGCTCAAGGCTAAGTAAAGTGTTGACTATACGAGGTGTACGCAAAACAACTTGATACACACGAAAGAGGTCCTGCATGTTAGCCTTCTGACGTAGCAGACGCTTCGTCAGCATTAACACGTCAGGAATGCGCTTTAAGTAGTCATCGTGTAGTGTGGTTAGAGTGCCTGGCGATTCTAATAAGCACTGAACAATGTCATGCCGATCGTTTAGAATTTCGATGCTACGTAGCGGTTGCTTAATCCATTGGGCAAGAAGGCGATGTCCTTGAGGAGTGCGGCAGTGGTCGAGTACGCCAAGAATGCTCTGCCAGTGGTAGCCGGGAGAGTTAGGATTGGTGCCAGGTTTGGGCAGAATGTTGAGCGCAGCAACAGCCGCTGAATCCAAGTGTACAAAGCTAAAGAACACGTAAGATTTACTTAACTCTTTCATTAATTTTAACTGCTAAGGTTACCGCTTCAGGTTAAGTTGCTTAATTTCATAGTGCCCTAAATTGCTGGCGTCGTTGGTTAAATTTAAGTATTTTATAGCAACTCGCAAAGCTTCCATAGCCATGGTGAGTTGCATCTCCGGCAATGTTAAAGCATCTTCCTGCTGTCCCTTCGCAAAACGTATCAAGCGATTAAGATCCTGCAGCAAGTCGTTCTTATCGGCGGGCGTTGCTGCAGAGCGTTTGGGTACAGTTACGCCTACATTGTTGCGTTCCAGCAGTTGTCTTACTGCAATGTACTACAAAACGAATATGGACTATATGGATTTAGATTTATACACTTATGTATAATACCTCTCCATCTGCTGCTGGCAAAAGGCATTCTTTNCGGTACAGTTACGCCTACATTGTTGCGTTCCAGCAGTTGCCTTACTGCAATGTACTACAAAACGAATATGGACTATATGGATTTAGATTTATACACACTTATGTATAATACCTCTCCATCTGCTGCTGGCAAAAGGCATTCTTTTGGGCCTAATAGCACCACCATCGCTTCGAGCTCGGTGAAGAAATCGTTGTCGATAAACTCCAAAACATGAAATTGGCAATCGTTCTGTTCCACAAAGGCCACGCCTAAACGACGCTGATTACCGTCAACCAAACGAACCTGGAGCGACAGTAAGTTGTTGCTCACAAGTATTTCACGATTTCCAAACAAAATTTCCTCGAACTGTATTAAATTGCCTGGTGATCCGCGATATTCAAGTTCCCAGTTATTGCTTGCTGCTGCAGCGCCAATCGGGCGGACATAAACTTCCACGCGGAAGTTGCGGACCAAAAGCAGCTCTCTAACAGCCATATTAAAGTTCGCTTTTGATAAAGTAACATAACTGAGCGCGTCCGATTCATCAGGTAGGAGTTTATGGACAAATGCAGTAGATTTGTAGANCAAATTGCCTGGTGATCCGCGATATTCAAGTTCCCAGTTATTGCTTGCTGCTGCAGCGCCAACCGGGCGGACATAAACTTCCACGCGGAAGTTGCGGACCAAAAGCAGCTCTCTAACAGCCATATTAAAGTTCGCTTTTGATAAAGTAACATAACTGAGCGCGTCCGATTCATCAGGTAGGAGTTTATGGACAAATGCAGTAGATTTGTAGATCAGTTTAGCAATCAACTCGCAGTCGTCTGTGCCATGCACAGTGTAAAAATCAATGCGATCGAAGAATCGCACAGTTGTTGGGGGTTTCTATAAATAATAATATTTGCATATTTATTAGTTTTATTTATTGAAAAACTTACGTCCTCTGATTTGGCATAGTATTTTATGAAGTTACGCTGCGCGTTGATATCTGTGAAACAATTCGTGATATGCATAAAGTTAAGCAAATAGTTTGATAAGCTTACCGAGGTTAAGTTGCGGCTCCTGCCTATTCGCGTTTATTACTTCCATTTAAATAAACTGCTTAAATGTACTTGTTTTAAAAATGATAGTTTACCCAAGTTTTCTCGCGCCCTACGCAAATGCTTCTTCTTTTCAAAAGAGCAATTCAAATTACTACAAGACGCGATTGTTGAAACTCCAACACATTCACAACGAAAACTAAAGAGCGAAATACACCACACAAACCGCCGTCAAACCTTCAAACACCCCCATACACAGCACAAATGGCTTGAAGCAAAGGGAAATTTCGCTTGGTTTGTCAAACCGCTTGTGTGGTGTATTTCGCTCTTTAG
>NW_016159626.1:41951-42489 GCF_001687245.7 Rhagoletis zephyria
CCATGTTTTTCAGCCGAATTAAGTTCAAATCATTGGAATTAACTAAATTAATTATATCAACAATTATTTACTTCCTTTTTTCATAAAAAAATCGCTCGTGTTTATAAATTTTTAAATTTAACGAACTAATTTATTCAAATTATTGTAGACAAAAATGCAACCATGCGCCACAACCACATGTTTTTCGTGTTTGCAAATTCTTGCTGGCAAAATTTTTTCCAGCAAGAATTTGCAACTTCTCTCCAAGAGAACTGTCACTTTGCTCTCACAATTTTTGAGTGTTGGATAATTTTTTGGTCTGCACGAACGCGATTTGGGCAAAAATCGTGATAATTCGTACAAATTCGTACAAATTTTTTGCTCGACGAACAAACCTATTCACAACGAAAACTAACACATATACAAAATCTTATATGCCAAGGCAGGGAGCAAGGTACATTGAACAGGTAGTATCAGTAGAGCAGCTGATTTGATTTATTTTCAAATTATTTGGTCTCGAAAATGTCAAATATTTTTAATTTTTTCTCACAAAAATTCT
>NW_016159626.1:42514-54604 GCF_001687245.7 Rhagoletis zephyria
TCACCTACATGAACGTCGGTTGGTATGGGTAGTGCAGTGAAGGCGCCCTCAGTAACATCCGTGAAGCCTTTCCAGTCAGCTTTGGAAAAGTTGACATAAGTCCGGTGATCCACGGAAGCAAAGTCGGCAGGTTTATCAATCGAGATGACTATGGGCAGATCGTCTGATGCTAGGGTCCGCATAGGTCGCCATGATACGCTGTTTATCAGACCAGCTGACAATTGTTAGATCTGGCGAGCTGCAGCAGCTGCCCATAATCCTGGTGGGTGCGTCGTCGTTCATTGTGCAGGATGTCGAATCGTCTATCTGCTCAGCCAGATGTATTCCCCTACGATCATTTGAAAAGCTTGAGTGCCAAAGATTGTGGTGCGCGTTGTGATGCCTTGTGGTGGTGGTTGGCGGCGTCGCGGTGCCGACATAGTCACTCGTCCAATCTCGCTTGTTGCGAAGTCCTGAGCACGCCCTAAAGTGGCACTAGTCGAGGAAAGAGTGGCACTTGACTGATGTCACGTTACGGTATATTCTGGACTAACAAACAGAGCAGATTGTCGGAGGGACTAGGAGTTGCCGGCGGCGGTGTGTGGGTGCTATTGTGTTTGTTTGCGTGTCTATTGTTGTGTTGTATTAGAGTGTGGGTGTGTTGATTGTGTTCTGCCCAGGCGGGTGGTGGTTTGCCATAGAGGCGGTCCGGTTCGCACTGCATGGGACCACGAACGACGTGGTCCATTACCGGTGCGTACGTAGGCCCGAGCAGTTACGGAGGTGACTCCACCCGTCACAGGCATTGCACCTGACCGAGGTGGAGTTTGTATGCAGTCGTCTCTAGCATACGCAGCAGGTGTAGATATCTGGCCCTGGGTTTGACTCTATGCCAGCCCTGAGCAGAAGAGTACGGAGAATCGAGCAACGTTTGATGGATTTCGCCGGCCTAAACGGGGCTGGATCGCCGAAACAACAGCCCTTGGTCGGGTAAAACCCGAGTCATTCCGGTACGTAGAACCGGCTGTCGTGGGAATGCCAGAAAATTGCATGTTTCTTTTGCTTCATCATGTCAGATCTTGTGTAATTGGATCATGAGCCTGAGGTAGCGACACCCCTGGATACCACAGCAAATGTGGTTAAATATTATCCGGTTACAGAAACTTTTTTCTTCATCACTAATTTCAAGCAGCTGATAAGTTCATTGTTAATGGCATATTCTGGCAGAAGCAGAGTTTGTGCAAATACTATCTTCTGGAAGCGAAAATAATTAAATTGTGCCAAAAAGTCAATATATCAAATAAATTCCATTATAGTGAACAAAAGTGCGAGCACAAAACTTTTTATAAATGCGAAATAAATAAATTAAAATTCCTTTCGTTCTATTAAGGTACGTACCATGTCCTTGCTGCGTCAATGTGGAGCCGCTTTGGGGAGGCGAAATACAGTACAGCAACTTCTGCTGAAACCTCTTTTGCTTGGTGGTGGCCAGTGCAGCGGACTGTTAGTCCAGCCAACGCTTCCAGTTGCGTCCAATAATGCGTGCGGAGTGCGGTGCTATAAAAAGTTTGGCCACAAAGAAGAGCCAACTCCTCGGCTAACAAAATACTTCCACGCCTTTGTTAGCACTTTATTTATTATAACGATTTTGGACTGGAAGAAGTATGTATAACCACCTACATATATGAGATTTAGACTTTAACTGACAATTATGTATAATTCTCTAAACTTTTAGAATAAAGCGTGCTATCATGCCCAAAGTAGACGCAGATGCACCTAAAGAAAAAGATATTCCTACTAAAGAAACCCCAGAAGAAAACTGGGATAACGATAAAGTGTCCAGTAAATGCTCCGAACCTGATTTGGCTAAGCCAAAGCGTGAGCAGAAAGATAAAATGGGTTTCCGCGAAAGGAAGGTAAGAAGCAAGGCGCCTTGGTAAGAAGATTGAACACTTTATACATACTTTTTATTTTTCTTTGAATTACGTTGTAAATATATTCACTATTGTAGTTGTTGAAAGAATTGTTTTCTCTTCTAGCACCTGCCGCAATCATTTTAACAGTAGTATTCTTATTTTATTACTATGTATTTTCTTTGCAGACTTTTCCCTAATTTCTCTGATTAATTTTTATTACTTTTCTTTTATTTTCATGTTACCTATGTACCTGTGTTTGAATTGTTATGAACCTTTTTGTTATCCATAAAATTACCATACATGCACAATTTATGTCCATGAAAATCACCATACATGTGCACGACATGAATACACAAAAACAAAAAAAAAATAAACTGATTGGAAAACCCTGACCTAAAATGAAGATTATCGAATATGAAAACCGTCTACGTGCCTATTCAACACCGGACAAAATCTTTCGCTATTTCGCCACAGTGCGTCTTACCACACCTACAGTTTCGGAAGTGTGCATGACTCCTGATGACTTTCTGCGTTCAATTTATCCTGGTCTTATACAGCCAGAGGGTATGTTTCCAAAAGCGTTGAATGAACAATTATGTTTGATATAATGCGGTAGCTAGGCGTAAATAATGCAGGAAAACTTAAAATATTCGAACCTCTGTAAGACGTACATTTTGTTTATTTTATTGTGCACCGCACTCGTTTTTTTGATTTCTAAATTTGTTGTAAATACTTGTTTCCGACTATTTCTTGCTTTTTTTCTGTGCTCTATACTTTGATAATCCTTTCCCTGAAGTTCCAAATTGATAAATGTGCTAACTTTTGCGGGCATAAATAATATTCCTCATTTCATGTCTGGCTAGATTATCGAATACGAAAATCGTATACGTCAATTTTCTACACCTGACAAGGTTTTTCGTTACTTTGCCACTATACAAGTGCCAACAACTGATGATCGCTATGAGATTTTTATGACACCGCAAGATTTTCTAACTAGCATGACGCCAGGCATGAAACAGCCAGAGGGTATGTTGATTATTAAAAGTGAGATTATGATAACATTTTTAAGGATAATTTGAATAATGTGAGAAAAAATTTCTCAATTTTGTTTTAGTACATTAACTGAGAGTTGGTAATAATAACTGATTTTTCTTTTAGGCTTGGGACTGGACCAGTATCGGCGCTATGATCCTAAGGTATGAAAATTTACCATATAAAAAAAAAAAACAAAAAATAAATTATGTTTAAAAAAACGAATGAGAGAATAGATAAAAAATTATGAAACAAAATAAAATAAAAATAAAGCAAAAAAATTTTAAATTAAATAAAAAAACCCAATAAGGCAAGCAAAATAATATTAAAATAAAAAATAAAATTTAATGTAATAATAAAATTTAAATGAAATGAAAAAAGAAAATACTTGAAAGCAAAATCAAATTAAGCTAATTTATCTTTTCCTTATTTACAAACAATATATTCCCCGCTTCATCTAAAATAGGAGAATCCTAAATTATAATAAATACTCACGATACTTCCATATGTTATAAAAACTATTCTAAAATTATTTACTGCATTATTTTGCGAAAACACACTGCCTTACATTTCTGTCCTCTTTCTAATATCACAATTTCCTTTTTTCTCCTCACCACACCCAAAACATGCTCTCTACATACAGGTTGCAGGCGAGGTATTTTTTTAAAAACCCTTTGACAAGCACATTACTAAATAAAAGAAAAGAAAACGAATTATTTAATACTCGTTGCAGCATATGTGAATGAACAGATGAATGATAATTCTACCCCTCCTTTTAACAAATAAGTTTTATTTGCCGTTAGACAAAAAATTACAAGCATTTTTTTGCATGTTGCACAATTTTTTTCGCGTATAAGAGACCTGCTCGTATAATTGGGCTTGTGTGATAAAATTATTGTTAAAAAATAAAAACGAAAAAAATGAAATAAGCTACTACTGTTTATAAAAACTAAATGTTTTTGCACTAATCCAATGCTTTTAACACTAAATGCACTTTTTTTACCAAAAAAAAAAAACGATGCAATGCGTGTACTCATGTCTGCGCGCGTTTGTGCTTATACGCCCTTACAATTTGCTCCCTTTGCTGTTGAAAATCGAAATTAAGAAAATAAGTCGTGGCTGTTAAAGATTTTTTGACATGTTTGAGAATTGTATGTTTCGGTTGTAATTAGATTTAACTAATATTCACATATATATATATATATTTTTTTTTTTCACGCCAGGACGTGGCTGAGTGTCTGAAGTTGCATTTGGACAAGGACAGTATATTCTATAAATTGGGCTCATACGGTTTAATTACTTTCTCCGACTATATATTCTTGCTGACTGTGCTTTCAAGTGAGTGTAGCGTTCTGCTCTCAATCGGAAATCCCTACTAATAATAATTTTCATTTCCGAATTTCAGCCTCTCGTCGTCATTTTGAAATCGCCTTTCAAATGTTCGATCTGAATGGTGACGGCGATGTGGATAGCGAAGAATTTGAAATGGTAGCTGATTTGGTGCGCCAACAATCGACTATTGGTAGTAGACATCGTGATCATGCGGCCACAGGCAATACGTTCAAGGTAAGTTGAGCATTAATACTTTATTCGAGCATTTTAAATTCCTTTACGTTTTATATATGTATATACTTCTGCTAGGTTTGTGTGCTACATGTTCGTTTATGAAGATACATACGATTATGTTATTGATTATATGTACATATGTACATGCGTATCAACCATGCCTTTTACTGTTGAATCTACTATATGTCAAATATATATTTTCTGTATCTTTGCTCTTTCTTATATCTTTTGTAAATACCGTCTAATGCCACCCACATCACTACCAAATGTCTTAATCACAAAATTCACCAACTAATTTACCTCTACCTACTAAATACAAAGCCCATGAAGGTATATACTCAGGCAAACTGTATACTGTTCTTTAATTATTTTGCAAATCACCATTCCTTTTCCGCTCACAATGTCTATATTTATTCACGCTTACGTCTGATATTTTGTATCAAGCTCACAATCACACTCCTTATTTTAATCTCGCTTAACTTACATTTTGCTTTGGTGTCATGTCACTTTTGTACCATATTTGCATCGCCAAAATCATTAATCAAATCAGCTAAGCAAATACATACTCGGTTTTTAGATTTGGCGCGAAAACTTTTGTTATTCTAACAGCAAAAAAAAAATATTATTTTCTCCCGCCTAACAGGGTGTTAACTCCGCTCTAACCCACTATTTCTTCGGTCCGAACTTGGATCAAAAGTTGACAATACAAAAGTTTATACACTTCCAAACGCAGCTGCAGCGTGAGATTTTAACGCTCGAATTTGAGCGCAAACATCCGAATAGCGAGGGTCTCATCACTGAGGTTGATTTCGCTGAGCTTTTGGTCGCCTATGCTGGATACTCCCATAAAAAGAAGTCGCGTAAATTGAAGCGCGTCAAGCGTAAATTCAAAGACAATGCTTTGGGTATCTCCAAAGCGGATTACCTAGATTTTTTTCACTTTCTAAGTAATATTAATGATGTGGACACCGCCTTGACGTTCTATCACATTGCGGGAGCGTCCATTGATCAGGCAACACTGAAACATGTTGCCAAAACTGTAGCTATGGTGGATCTAAGGGATCACGTAATTGATGTGGTTTTCACCATTTTCGACGAAGACAGTGAGTACAAACTGGAAATTACAATTTAAAGTATGTATTACTTATCTAATTTTCTCTTTAAATTTCATTAATGTAGACGACAACCAACTGAGTAACCGCGAATTTGTAGCAGTCATGAAGAATCGCTTGCAACGTGGCTTGGAAAAGTCGAAGGATACAGGCTTTATCAAAATGATGCGCTCAATGTTAAAATGTGCCAAGGAAACAAAGCCAGTGCTTCTGGATCTTTAAGGCAAACACTTTTTTTGGTGATTTGGCAAATTGTGCTACGACTGCGTTTTCCAGAAAATACCACAATTTTGGATAAACTTTGTATAGCTTTCAGGCGCTTTTTCTTCCCCTCGAATTAAGCTGCCAGTTCTTGTTGGTTTTTGTTACTATTTATTAAGCATTACAACTTATTTTTTATTTAATTTAATAAAAATGTTCTACGCGTTAAAATGTGTCCGTTTTTTTTAATGCTTTTTAACACGCAAACTGTTGTAGATGCAAGACCCACGAAGAAATAAAGTATTTTTTTTGTTATCCTCCACAAAATCTTAGTAAGTGAACCGCTTGAAGTCCTAAGGCAGAATCCTCTTCTCGTAGCAAAGAATTTAAGGAAAAATGCATAGAATCGTAAAATTTCTCCAACCAACCGTGACCGAAAGTTAAAAATAAAATCATTACTTTAAAGAAAAATAATTGAGAAAAATGTAAATATAAATAGCAATCAGTTGCCGTCCTTGCTTGACCCACTTCTCTAGCAAATCTTTTTGAAAATTAAAAAAAAAACAAGTTTTCTTTTATTAGTGTTTATTTGTTTTATAATTAAAAACGTTTTAATCTGCCTATAGTGGCTTCTGCTGTCAACTTTGCCAACCAACAGATTATATTCTCCATTTCATTTAGTTTCGCTTAAAAATTAAAAAATAAAGTAGCACTCATTATTGGTTTACAAATTTATGTTTTCTGTTTACATACACACATTATATGTAAGTTGTTTTTTTTAAAAGAAAGTTTTTTTTTTTTAATTTTTTGCATACATTTTATTTCAAGTATTTATGCTCACTTGCATTACTAAGTAGTTAACAGTGTTGGTGAAATAAGTTTTTTGATCTTCATTTCTTCGCAAATTTATTTAATTATATCTCTCTCTCTCTCTTTCTAATATAATTACGTACTTATTTTGTTTTTAAATAAATATTTCTCATTTTACAACGCTTAATGATCGTAAGAAATTCATATAAATATAAATTACGATTTTTAAAATTTACATTTAAATTTAAAGGCAATCTGTTGAATTAATTCATAATTCTCTCCCTTCTCAGTTAGTTTTTTGTTTTTGGATTTAGTTTTGTTGTTTCATTGAAATTTTGAAGGACGACATGTTGCTGCGAGAGTGTAACCCTATAACGCTTAGCGTTATGCAGTCCTTTGTAATCTAATGCCTTACATACATTTTAATAAGGCTCTGGTCGAAACAAGTGCTTGTTATATTCATACAGTTTACAAAATTAAGTAAAAAAATGTACTATCAATTTCTCAAAAGCTTAGTATCCATAGAAAGTTCATTAAGTTTAAAGATTAAAAAAAAAAAAGACGGAAGAAAACATTTTTATTAGCCTTTCATGTAAATTTGTGCGTAACTTGGTTGAGAATTGCAGCGGAAATGTGATGCTGCTATGTTAGTTTGTAGGTTGTAGTAAAAATAATTCCCTGGTAGCCAGTTGCATTTAGACACTAAATTTTAAAGACATCCATTGAACTTCGGGCTGGTCGTATTTGTTTTCAAAAGTAAATAACCCGCATTTTACATTATAGATGAAACACGCCGATACAAACATCTAGATCCACAAAAGCTTCACTGGTATGCCAACGACTTGTAATAACCTACATATGGTGTGATGCGCTAGGTGTTAGGTGGAACCGGTTGATGAAAAGGAAAAGTAATACTATCTCGGAAAATGAAGCCCCCAGGTCTTATACCATGTTCTGACGGACATCGAAAACAAGTTTTCGTTGCTAAAACTGGTTTTCGACCTAAAACTTGTTTTCGTCCATGTAAAATTTGTCAAACGAAAACCAGTTTTCGCTGCAAACTACATGAAAACTTACGTTCCACTCATTCCAATCGGCGTCTTCACTAGTTTTTTCGATTATTTATCGAAGTGGAAGTCATATTTTAGCATCTTTAATATGCCATTTAGGATTTATTGTTAATTGGCTGGTCAAAATAAAATAAGAATGAAAGTAGAAGGTTGTAAATGAAAAAAAAAAATGAAGGCAAAGTATTTTGGTTTTGTTTTTGTGTAGCAAAACTGTAATCAAAAGATGTAAGAAATGCCAACGAAAAGACTAACAGCCGGTGTGAGCAGCCTTCAGCCCACAATCCCAAAACTCGTTTTCAAAGTGTTTTCGTTGTCGGTCAGAACATGGTATTAATTACCTCTGACCGAACTTCATCAAAATAACATAACAGAATCATCAACCTAGAGAGTAATTGCAGAATAGAACTGGCGATCAAAGTAATATGGAACTACTCAAATTTTAAGGGACATTTCCAGATACGTTCTTTAACTTGTACATAGACAGCTCGAAAAAACACGAAGAATGTCGTAGTCGGGGGCGCACAGTGTGGAGATTGAACTTTTTTCGTGATAATTCTAATATCTCCGAGAACAGCTTGCGAAAAATTTCAACAGCATTAAATGCTTTTGAGTTGGAGAATTAAGGAAAAATAGTTTCGTTGGATAAAAAATTTACCTTATCCTTTGAAATTACCTTAAAAAATTTTGATTGTTTGTCCTTTTCTTTACCTTTTTTTACATAAAAAAAAAAATAAAATCCGTTTCTCGGTTCCTACGACCATGGAAATGGATTCCTTGACGCAAGAGCAACAAAAATGTGTGGTTAGATATTTTTAAAAAGTTCACTGCATACTATTTTCAGTTCAAAAAAGAGAAAAAAATTGAAAACCCCCTACCCTTGAAGGTCATTTGAAAGGTCAAGTCAATTTGTTTATTCAAAGAAACAATTTTTCCTGAATTCTCCGTCACTGTTGGGTATAATATTTTTAGTGAGTTGAAAAATTTTTGAGTCACCTAAAAATTAGATAAAAAGCCCAGGCGTACATTTCATTTAATAAGAATGAATAATCATTGCGAAACATTTTGGTCGATAAAGAAAACCGACGAAAACTTTACTGAAACTACTTAACTGATTTATAGTTTCTTGGTAACCCTGTGTCACACACAATTTCCTTTACAATTCTCACCGCCTTTAAGGTTGCTTTGCGCCTCGAGTATCGTAAAAAATATTGTTACAAACAGGCAGGTTTCTTTATGTTTTTTTTTTTTTTTTGAATGTAAACAAATTTCTCTATACATAAACTATATATTATTGTTAGGAGTAATTTTTTTACTATAAAAACGCATAAATAAGTATTGTACATTAACAAATAAAAATACATTCATATGCATGTAGTGATACACACTTATGTATATGTACATATGTATGTATGCATATTTAGGCTATAAATTAACGATAACAAAGTAGTATTTATTATCTCTCTTAACTATCCTTCGTATGCTTTACTTCTCATTTACCTACTCCTTTGAACTAATATGCTTTTACCAGTTTTTGTTTTTTTTTGATTTTGCTGTTAACTTGAAGGCTAAGCCTAATTAAACAACGAATTCGACTAGGGGGTAAATAACTTTTATAAAATTCTATCAAAATTTAACCAAATAGTTTTCTTTTTAATATACATACATACATTTTTTTTTTATTTTACTTATTTGGTTTTGGCAAATACGTTTACATTGTCTCAAAAGAATTGTTTTGTCGTTTTTTTTTTTAAAAGTTTACTGCAGAGTTTACAAAAATTCGCAGGAAAAATACAAATCTACATATGTAAATTTTATTATACGTACATTTTAAGTGGGAGTGTCAGTATGTGTAATTTTTCTTTTTTAAATATTTTGCATACATATGTATGTATGTGTACCGGGGTTTTCGAAAATGATTGCTTAAAAAATTTGTGGTTGTCTGTTAAAAACTTGATTATCGTCGGAAAGCAGAAGATGAAGTTAACTTCGGTTGCAAATATTTAGTCCTATGTTAATAGTACATACAATACATAAGTACAAGGGACAAGTGTTTTTGTTTCAATTCTTTTTTTGTTTTTCTAGTACTTTTTTTGGCGTTTCTGTTTTAAGTCTACATGGTATATGTCACATAAGAGAGAACGCTAGGAGCATTTCTATGTAGTCAATACAGTAAGGAGGATTGTGCTAAATGATGTACGACATAATATTACTCATCTTCTTATTTTTTCGCGGTCTTTTCATTTTTTTTTTAGCTATAGTTTTAAAAATATTTTTATTTACAATAAGTACATCCGCTCGATAGTTAAAAAAAAAAATATGTTTACAAACATTTAAGTGCGTAAATAGCGCGTTATTAAAAATATAAATATGGTTATCAATAAATTTACAAAGTCCGAACGTAGGGCTGCCGCGTCGCCACAATATGTGTACAGTTCCTCCTGTGAAAAAGTAAAGAGATAAAATGAAAGAAATTTGAAATATAAAAAAATGAATGAGGGCTTGTGCAAATTGATAGTAAAGTGCTCTTGATAGCAAATTTTTGACAGCTATGAGATGCATCGAAATTGCCGGTACGCACAGCAGCAATGTAACATTTTGTCAATATATTAAAAATTTGTTTCACTACACAGAGAAAAAAAAAACGACCGAATACAAGTAATTTTTAAAGGAAAACACAACTGACTTCATTGCTCATATACAAATTTAGGGGTACTGTTAGTTTCTATATGATCATATGATCGGATGTAAACGAAATTATCCGGTAATATACATGAAAATATATTCCGACGAATTGATAGCTTCCTCCCATTTTTCTTGTATCGAGAAGGACATTATAAAAAAAATCAATAAAGCATTCTTTCATTAAATACATATGAACATACAGTGACGAGCAAAACTGACTGTAACATGGTGTAACGCTTTTTATTTCAGCCATCGCTATATTTCGAAGTTCTAACGACTTTCATACTTTTGTTTTATATTCTTGTTGGTACATCCCTACTCCCTCTCTCATACCGATTTGAAGTCAATACAACAACAATAAAAAACCCAGCAGACAAAAATGTAAATTAAGACAGATGTTACAGTTTTGCACTCACTCTCAGTTTCGCATTTGACAGTTATCTCTTACTTAGTTGGAAGTCAGATGACTTTTTTCTCTATTCTAATTTATTGAAGAAGTGATCACCAATAAATATTATAGTTAATCAGGAACCATAAATGTAAATAATAGATTTACTGCGGAAGCGCGGGACCGCACGAAAAGTGGCAAGTAACAGTTGCAAGTGGGGGTCCAAAAAATTTATTTGATTGAAATTAAGGCAGCCAAAAAAATTGCGATTTTTTCGGCGATTTTCGAAAGGCTGTATTTCGGTGAAAAATTATGGTCTTTAGAAAATTGATAAAAAAAGATTTTAAAGCTTTAAGATTCTAACTTTCAGATTTCTTGGCTGAAAAGTTTTAGGGGCTAAGGTTCCCAGGCAATCTTTACAGATAACCCAAACAAATTATTTTGGAATTTTTTTTTGGTCCGTGGGCGTGAAAAAAAATGTGCACAGTTAGGCCGCAATTTGGATCAGATAGCCTGTTTATTTAGCTTTCTTATGATTTTTTTTAAAAACCTCCCTTAATTTTTTTGAGTATTGTATTCTAAGGCAGAGTGCGGAGCTAAGTTTATCTTTAATGCAACTCAGCTCTTTCGTCTTCTTAACTAAGTTTATCTTTAGTACAACTCAGTTTTTTCGCCTCAATATTTACCTCACGTTCCCATGCCACTCAAAATATTACTCCGCACATAAGAGCGTTCTGCCTCTAAATCGATTCTCTTGGGGTGTTCACAACAGCGTTATTACTTTTTAACCGGCTTCCAAAAAAGGAGGAATATTTATTTATTTTTTTTTTTATGTATGTTACCGCATAACTTTGGACCACGTCAACCGATGTCGATAATTCTTTTTGCATCGGAAAGGTAGTGTCTCAGAGGTGGTCCCATACTAATCTGGTTAAGATCCGATCAGCGGATCATGAGATATATATATATATATTTTTTTTTTATATGAGAGTTGAAGTCGGTTTTTTTTTTGCTAAAAATTACTTGTATTTATATTTTTTTAATGATATTAAATATTTTTTATATTTTGAAAATTTTTTTATATTTATTATATATTTTATTTTTATTTTTATATTTCTTTATATATTTCTATATTTTTCTATCTATTTTTAAAATTTTTTTATTTTTTTATATTTCTTTATTTTTTATATATATTTTTTAATATTTTTTGTTTTTTTATTTTTAATTTTTTTTATATATTTGTTATATTTTTTTATATATTTTTATATATTTTTAATATTTTTTATATATTTTTATAAATTTTTCTATATATTTTTTATATATTTTTTTTTTTT
>NW_016159626.1:57303-57600 GCF_001687245.7 Rhagoletis zephyria
CCAACAACTGTGCCAAGTTTGGAAGAAATTGGTGCAGCGGTTACCAAGATATACACATGTAACCATAAGTGGGCGTGGCTACGCCCATTTTCCAAAAATTTATAATATTCTTATTTTTCGTCTGAAAATTATTTTAAATGTCAATTTTGAGTGGTTTATCTTCAGTAGTTACTAAAATATCGAAGTTTTCGTATTTCTGCAAATTACCGTTATATGGGAAATGGGCGTGGTTACAGTCCGATTTCGCCCATTTTCAATACCAACCTACCTTGGATTAACGGAAACCTACATACCAAA
>NW_016159626.1:57635-62528 GCF_001687245.7 Rhagoletis zephyria
CTGATCATTTATGTATACATTTGTCTATATCTATCTCGATTCGTTTTGGCTGTTACAAACAACCGTTATGTGAACAAAATTAATATACCCTTGTGCACAAGTGCGCTCGGGTATAAAAATATGCATTCAAAAATATTTGCAAACCACTTACGTTATCCACCGAGGTGATATTGAAGAATCGATCCACCANTCAAAAATATTTCCAAACCACTTACGTTATCCACCGAGGTGATATTGAAGAATCGATCCACCATTCGCGCATGTGAAAATTGAAAACCGACTACACAAGCGGGTGCCTCCTTACCACCGTCACGTGGGAATATCGCATGTGAAGCAGTTATCATCAGTTCACTATCCTCCACCGGATCGCTGGCATGTTTGACCATATAAACAAAGCTCTCGGTGCGTTCCTGATGATGCTGCAAAATGGCGCTTTTGTACCAGGTCTCATCAATCGCCGTGGTATGATAGTCGCCAAACTCGCGATCATTTTCCACTTCCACTTCGCCGTAGATGAACTGCCAACGCGTTAAGCCACTCATAGTGGCGACGAAGCGTAAAGTAGCACCAAAACTTTGAATCAAATTGCGTTCTTCCTCGTTGGCGAATTTCCACTGGCCGTAACTGGAGTTTGTAACTTTCGCATCGAAGATGAGCAGATGCACGAGTTCCTTGTTGCAATAGTAGGCATCTTCGTTGAGTGTTATTCGACCACAATTTACTGAAATATGCGAAGTGTGCGAAGAAATACTTTGTAGTTAAGAGTTATTTCATTTATCTGTCCACTCACTTTCTTCATTGTCATCCCGATCAGATTCGTCCTCCTCGTACTGCTCGGACCATTTCCAATCGTCTTGCATCATTTTGGCAAGAAAGTGACGCAATTCCTCTTCCGGTGTTTTGAACTCGTGCCCCTCCAGGTAGTGATACTTACAAAAAACCCTAATCAGAGAAAGTTTTACCTTACAACTTACATATGAATACATTTTTTTATACTCAACTTACCAACTAGGATGCACCTTCCAGTTGTCCCCCGCAAAGTAGTCCGAAATATTAACTTTCATATGCTTGTTCTTCAACACTTCCTCGCCTACCTTAATCCATGTCTTACCATACTCACTCGGCAGTACGATGCCCAGCGAAAATGGTGTGTTCGGCAGCGGTGCAAAGAAGTAATCCTGCTTCTCTTCAGACACTCGACGCATATTGTCATAATGAAACTTGACGCTTATGTCCTTAAATTCACCGGATTGGTATTGCACCATAGCGTTACGCAGTAGAAGTATAGATTCACCCGCCTGACGTGGCTCCAAGTCTTCGTATAGATGTTCCACTTCGGTGAAATCTATGCTGTTGTAATTTGGATTGAACTTGCCGGTTTTCTAGAGAATATTGGTTAATAAGTGAGATTTTCTTTATCGGAAGACGAGGATTTAACTTACCGAAATCGGACGTAAGTCGGGATGGAGTAGCATGTAACCATTGTTGGAGACCACAAATGAATAACCATTTACGCCCAACTGTAATGAACAGAATAATTACCGCGTTAATAGCGTCGGTCCCTTGCCAGAACAATAACTCGAACACTTTTTCCAAGAAAATCCCGTATAATAACGGATAATCCTTGTATTTAGCAGGGATATATCTAACTTTCAGTACAAGCTTCATTTCAACTACGACGCGGTGTCTGTCTAAAAGTATCCGCTAAAGAAAAGGAACTTTAAAACTTGTCCAAGGTTTAGCGAGTTATTCGGATATAAGGATTGTAGCATTGATATGTTTTTGAGTCTTCCTTCACATCCTTGCCTCGGGCTGGGGTCTGATGGGATAATCGTTAAAAAGATTACGATACCCAACAACGGCTCAGACGAATAGCTTCAATATTCACAATCTTGTGTGTGAGGTACCAGAATAGGCAGATCGTAGAGTATGGAGCTTTTTATGATCCTATAACGGATCTCAATAGTAAGATCAAATTCGACTTTGGAGGGCGCCTTATTCTGAGCAAGCACCACTGTTATATTTACTCAGTATCAGNAGTACTAGTTATAGGGCTCGGAGTTCAGTGAAGTGTTAGGAATGTTAAACCATAAGTAGATGGAATGGATGGAAAGCCTGCCCATGCTATCAAGAGAAGGCCAATTCTGATATCCGCGAATTGTCAAAGTTAGATATAAAGCACAGTCCCAGATCCTAAGATGGTGGTTTTTCACAGCACAGCCATGACAGCGACAAGTTCCAAAGTTCCAAAACAGAGTAGAGAAAGCATCCCAGAATTTGATGTCGAAACGGAGAAAGTTCTGAACTATGTAGGACTATCAGGGTGGGCTACCCAAAGCACGGTCAGAATAGGCAGATCGTAGAGTATGGAGCTTTTTA
Source organism: Rhagoletis zephyria (assembly GCF_001687245.7). Classification (NCBI taxonomy): domain Eukaryota; kingdom Metazoa; phylum Arthropoda; class Insecta; order Diptera; family Tephritidae; genus Rhagoletis; species Rhagoletis zephyria. The sequence continues at coordinate 60,015 of NW_016159626.1, forward strand.
TGATCCTATAACGGATCTCAATAGTAAGATCAAATTCGACTTTGGAGCAAATATTTTTTACAAGATCTGTCCAGGGCGCCTTATTCTGAGCAAGCACCACTGTTATATTTACTCAGTATCAGTTCATAGTTCTCTACCGACATTTATCTGCAGTGCTACTTACTTGCGTTTCTTGGGCTTTTTAAGTATTGAGAGCTTATTGGGCTTAAGAAAAGACTTTGAAAAGGATATTTCAGGTTTCCTATTACCTTATAAGGCAGCGTCAATTTGTCGATATCCTCCACCGGCACATCCGTGCCTGCTACTCCCAGCAAACGTGCGCGCCTCGTGGAGTTTTCTTCACGATAAGAACGATCAAAGGCTGGCACGCCCACAGCGATCATAAGACGTGTGCCAGTATCGTTTTCGCGCGGTTCGTACTGCAATTAAAAATCAACACANGCGATAAGAACGATCAAAGGCCGGCACGCCCACAGCGATCATAAGACGTGTGCCAGTATCGTTTTCGCGCGGTTCGTACTGCAATTAAAAATCAATACAATTAGAGATCAACTTGCATGCGCTTTCTAACGCCCTCCTACCGTTCGATCCGTAAACGAGTGCGTCCATGTCGGTGGGTGTNACGATAAGAACGATCAAAGGCTGGCACGCCCACAGCGATCATAAGACGTGTGCCAGTATCGTTTTCGCGCGGTTCGTACTGCAATTAAAAATCAACACAATTAGAGATCAAGTTGCATGCGCTTTCTAAAGCCCTCCTACCGTTCGATCCGTAAACGAGTGCGTCCATGTCGGTGGGTGTTCCTCATTTTGCAGCACCAGCGGCGTAGCTATCACATCTACATACTTCAGCACCTCCTCGTGCACCTCATCCAGTGTTTGTACATGCGAATAGTAGCCGCGATTCAGGCATGCCATCCATTGTATCTCACGCACTTTGGTCACCTCCTTCCCCAGCAGATAGGTGAAGATGCGTATATTCATATTCATTGTGCCATTCTCGCCATCGCCCCAGTTGTATTTTTCAAAAATTTCGGTGGTATTGCCAGCAACGCCATCGGTGACGACCATGATGGCTTGATTGCAGGTGGAGGTTTCGTTGCAGCGGCGTTGAATGTAGTACTACGTTTGCCAGAGTTAAATTAGAAATTATTTTTGCTTGCACACGACTTCACCGCGCTTACCTTTTTCAACAGTTGAAAAGCTTTCTCATACGCCAGTGATAGATTCGCATAACCCTCCGGTTCTATGTCCTCAATAGCATCATTAAATACGTTAATATTCTCTGGCGTCGCTTGTACCAGGGCATCTTTGAAGCACGGAATTATGTCATCGACGGTTGCTGAGTAGTTGAAAATCGTAAAAAAATCATTATTCGAGAAAGTATCCAAAATGCTGCGTATCGTAAATTTGGCAACATGATTGCGGAAACCGGTCATCGAGCCAGAATTGTCCAATAGTATGACAATATCCTTGGAGCAGGTGGCAGTTTCAATATACCACGAACGTTTGCGGCAATCATAGGTGTCGGCATTTTCACGATTGCCAATCTTCTGCCATTGTAGGCCGGGGTAGTGCCGCAATATGCCAGTATCGGAGCCGAAATATTGCCACGACAACGCTGGATCCGATTGATAGTTTTGCCTGAAGACCTCATCCAGCGTTTCAGACCACATAATTGTTTTGAGCACATCGCGGCCTGCAGGTAGAGTGGAAAATTAAAAATGAGTTCTTCAATTGAAAGCTTAAGCTCCAAATGCAACTTACTGCCATCAAATATATTCGAGGGTACATGGACGGAACTATGCTCTGTATCCACAGATATATTATAAAAGTGCGTATCTGGATTCAGTGTGAAATTCAAGTACCACCGATCGTACATTTCCATACTTTCTAGCAAATCTTCTGCTCGCTTGCCTTCAAACATCGAAAACTTGCTGGAGTAGTATTGAAAGGTCTGCTCCGCTGCTGTGTAATTAAATTCGAATTCTTCGTTGACCGCTTCGGCTTTCTGTTGAATACAACGTACAGCGTCCATTTTACGTGACAACATACGCCCCACGTTCGCTGTGATGGACTTAATGAGTTCGGTGCCATTTTTTAACTCGACGCGGGCATTGTATTCCTTGTATTTCTGTAGGAAAAAATATTTCGAAATGACAAAGAGGCAATTGAGGTCTGCTTTTGTTACTCAGTGTTGTTTCGTACTTACAGCCTTAATCTCCTGAGATTTGGTCATACGCTGCGCTAATTCCCACAACTCATCACCAAACTGCATTGCCCATTTTCCGACGCTAGAAAAAGGATTGTGTTAAATGAGTTAAGTAGTATGTTAAAGAACATTTATGAAAAGTAACAGTAATTATAACATGGTCACAATTGTTATTGGGGGCTAGCTAATTACCTTAATTTGATATCTTGAAACTGAATAAGACATACATACATACATATGTATATCTGGGTTTAAAAGTCAAGTTCACTAATAAATGTAATGATCAAATCAAAAACTAAGCG
>NW_016159626.1:64464-80912 GCF_001687245.7 Rhagoletis zephyria
TGAAACCCGCAACATCCTCGGCGAAAAAAATTCTAAAAAATCAACGGTAATTTTTAGCCACTTGAAACTTGCACATTATTAGACTAAAATTGAATGGGCTATAAAACTGTGTATTCAAAAAAATTCTACCGCTCCTGAGAAAAAAGTTTGAAATTTGGCTGAAAATTTGTTGCACTTTTTTGCGGCCTTTTAAAAAGTTTTAAACTTGAGTTTATATGAGTGCTATTGTATTGGCCAATACTGTATGTATGTATGTACATTAGGCTGCATCACCAAAAAAAGTTGCGGCTTTTCCGCCGAGATGACAAAATTTATTAACATTTTAAGACGTCCACCAAAATATTTCGGAAAAATATTAAGATTTAAGCGAGCTGGACCGATTTGAAAATACCTCCAAAAATAGAGATTTTATGAATAAAAATAGTCAGCGTCGTCGAAACAAGCACCTATTCCATGCTATTCTTCGATCGAGTCTACTCTGCGTTCAGCACTCTCACTAATTTTGTTATAAATATGCACTTGAGTTCGTAAAATTAGGGCTGGTCGAATTGCATAGGGCTATTAAAAAAATTTCGTGTTAATTTTTCATCAAATGTTGTAGTAACTATGATCCCAACAGACGTTTTATATGGATGTAATTTTTTTTTTTTTTTGAATTTTTAAGCCAAGGTTTGCTGTGTGCGACGCCAAGCGTCTTTCACACCAATGTTTTTAATTAATTAATTAATTTGTTAAATGGCCCATCAATTCGATTGACCGTGTATGTTCTTGTGGTGTGATTGTACCAGCTGCTGGTGCGACTTCAAAAACTATTTGGAAATTTCTTGCACTATGTATATGAGTCAAAGCCGTGTTTGCGGAATATTAAGTTCACGATATTGCAGTTGCGAATTAAAAAAAAAACAAAAAACAATGTTTAACAAAATGGTAGAAAAATTATGAAATTTCAGCTCTAATCATTTCGATCTTTCATCGTCCTCATTTGTAAAGAAATAAATATTGTACCAGCATTATACAAAAATGTTTTTGGTTGGATAAAATATTAGCTTTTTTCCAGTGTTCATTGTTTTACTATACCATTACTTATTGAAAATGTTTGCGTGTATACTTTTATATGTATATGTAAGTAAAAAATTTTAGCTACCATTTTTAGCCACAAGGAATTTTTTAGCTCTTTTTTATCCCTTTTTTTTTAAGGATTTTGGCTACCACTAAAAATGATTCGCGGCAACACTGGTAGTCACTATTTTTTATTGACTACTGCAGCCATAACAATAACATTTTGGCGCTTAGCCTTTTGCTAAGTGTTTGGCTGAGCTTCTGTTTCAATGTGCCGGTAGATGTTGTTACACAAAAATGAATTTTATGAGAGCATTTTTCATTGAAGGGCGGCCGCTGTTAGAATTTTTTTTCTAATTTAGATGTTACCCGGACCAGGGATTGGACCAGTCTGCCACATTGAAAAAATGGCCGATTATTCTCTTTTTCTGAACCGTTTAATACTTGGAATCCTACTAAATACNTTTTTTTTTCTAATTTAGATGTTACCCGGACCAGGGATTATTCTCTTTTTCTGAACCGTTTAATACTTGGAATCCTACTAAATACCTTAGTACTTTAGTATTTAGCACCCGCACTTAAGTATTCAATTTTAGTATATCCTAAATGCCTCTAGTATCACTGGTCTATAGCAAAAATGTTCAATGGATGCCACTATATATATATATATCCTTTTATAGAATTGTCCAAAAATCGAGTTAATTTTTTATTTTGAATAAATTATTATCTTCAGTATTTACTGATTTATCAAAGATTTTGTATTTCCCTAAATTACCGTTATATGGGATGTAGGCGCGGTTGTTGTCCGATTTCGCCCATTTTCAATACCATCCGTCCTACGTTGAANTATTTTGAATAAATTATTATCTTCAGTATTTACTGATTTATCAAAGATTTTGTATTTCCCCAAATTACCGTTATATGGGATGTAGGCGTGGTTGTTGTCCGATTTCGCCCATTTTCAATACCATCCGTCCTACGTTGAAAATAAGTATACGTCTTGGGTTGGCTCTACCTGATAAATGTCCCGATTATTAACAAAACTAGCTTTCATATTTTTCGAAGATTGTTTATCATAAAAAGAAAGAGTTATATTTTTAAAGGAACCAGGAAAAATAAATAAAATCCTCCAGTTCATAAAGGAATATATTTCGCACTTTTTATAAGATATCCCAATGCATGCCAAGCAAATAAACAAACAAGCCTTCCTAATGTATGTATAAGTGTATGTATGCTCGCTATGTAAGTCAATGAATTTGTTTTCAAGCATTTATGTAGGTAGATGTTGTCATCGTGCGCTATTTTTAGTGTCACTGTTAAATGTTTCTCAAATAAAAGTTTTACTTTTTTTGACACTTTAAGATTTATGTGCAATTAAATGGTTTGACTTCCTCATCTTGACTAGTGCAAATATATTGAATATAGTAATGGTGAAATTGCGATAAAAAATACCTTGACGTCTATTGAGTTTCAGTACTAAGAAGAAAGAAATTTCTTGGTCAAAGTAATATTAACGTATTTAATATGATATTTATTAAAATTTTTCATATAAAGTTATTTTGCGCGATAAAGATTCCTAGAAAGCGAAAATCTATCAATATTGATGTGATTTATTTTTGCAGTTTAAAGAGGTACCTAAATATCATCGCCGCACAAGAACTCGGTTTCAGATAGAATAGGAAAAAATGTAGTGGGCCAGAGTGGATTATTTCTGAATACAAGAAAAATTATTGAATACGATTATAACACATTGTGGCATCATAATTCATTTTCCAATACATTTGTGGATCACATTTATTTAATTAAAATTCAATTGAAGCCTATGTAGTGGCAATAGTTACTCATACGCCATGTACCTACTACAAGTAAATTCAATTAGCTTTATTACCAACACTTCAGCCAAGAGTCGAGAGAGCGATTTTGCGTGATGAATTCTGTTGGCTGTTGGCTGTTGCAATATTTTGCAATTGATGATTACACCTCTTTCATTCATTTAAGTGCAAATGGAAATGGTTGTAAATGCACTTGCAGTTAAGCAATATTGCGCCACACCTAGAAAGTTCATGCACACATATGAAAGTATGTATGTATGTACTCATGTGCAGACATGCAAGTAAATAAATTGATATATGTCAAGAGGCACTTTGCTGTAGCCCTTTTCATATGAATAAAGTTTCTTTTTTTCAAAACTGTAGGTTCGTACCACTTCGCTTCAAGTCACCTCAATAATGCAATCAATCAATAATGATTATTTACACTTGAACGAGCGAAGTTTGTCAGAGCGTTATGTTTAAGTGCACAGCTAGGAACATGATTTTCTATTTCGTATGGACTTTAACCCCTTGAAAATGGCATACGTGAAGGTGTTTTTAAGGTAGTCTGTTACCTAGACCGTTTCGTAGTTAGCGAGTTTTTAAGTATCTTTGAATTTGTAACTTTCATAGCGACCCATTATACAACTTGCTTTACAATTGGTCATGTGCATACATACATACATATGTATGTACATTAGGGTGGTATAAAAATACATGTGAAAAAGTATAGTCGGAACTTTTATGCTCTCACCCCCTAGGATTATTCTATAACGGAAAAATATACCCCTATTTTTTTGTGTTGGAATAAAAAGGCTCTCAAAGTTTTCCATGTATTTTATATGAGGGAAAACCACTTTTCGTAGAAATGGTACAGAATTGTTGAAAAGCAATGTACTTCGTTCGGAAAACTCTGTTTCTCTTCAGGAGATTCCCAATAATAATACCCAATTATTTATTTAACCATTTTTTCATAGAACTATATTTTATAGGTCCTCCAAAAGCCCCGAAATATGCCAGAAAATTAAATGGGGGGATAAATAAAAAATCTTTGGTATTAAAAATCATCAAAAAATATTGATATTCAAGAATTCTATACCATTTCTACGAAAAGTTGTTTTTTTTTCCATGTAAATATGATACATGGAAAACTTTGAGCGCTTTGAGTGACCTCTAAATATTTTTGTTTAAAAAAAGGGGTATATTTTTTGTATAAAGAAATCCTAGGGGTGTGAGAGCATTAAAATTCCGAATTACTTATTTTGGACCACCCTAATGTACATAAGTTGGACGCCAGGTGTGTTTGCAGTTTCTCCATAAAAGTGAGAGAGTTCTCTTGCTGCTCGAGCTATGATCCTCTTATCGATACCTGCTATCGAATGCGAATACACGACAATGAATCTAAATTAAAACCTGCGAGCAAAGGGAATACAAATATTTAAGTGAAAATCTATAACGATAACGAAAATATATCAAAAGTATTACATACGTATGTAGATCGATAAATACATATTGGTAATAATATTGATAAAATTATTGTTATCAAATAATATGTATATCGAAAACTACGTCGACGAAAATGCCGTTTGAGATATTGGTAAATGCGTACTAAGGGTATCGATAAATACCCATAACGGCTTCAATAAATTTTGCGATAAATAAAATAAGATAAACATCTTGACAAAAATCATGATCATTACATTGATAACTGTCTCGATAATTATGTATATCGATCACTTATTGGTAACCATATCGATAAAGTTTCTAATAAACATATTGACACTGATTTCGATAATTATATTGATGATAGCATCGGGGACGATTATGTATACGAAAGGTTGTGAACTCTAGCCGAAGTTGACAATCGAAAAAAATCAATATAGGAAATATTTCAGCAAAGTAATTTCTTTTGACAATTTTCAACTATATCTATTAAAAACAGGGACCGCAACAGTTACAACTTTTATTAAAAAAATCGCTCTTTAACAATTATTTTTCGACTTTTATTTAATTGCTCCTTAAATAACCGTTATTTCTGACTTTTATTTTATGAATCCAAAATAACAACTATTGTTGATTTTTATCTAAACAATCTGCATATAACAGTTATTTTTGATTTTTAAATTACATGTCTCAGATAACAGTTATCGAAGACTTTTATTTATAAAAGTCATAAATTAAAATCAGTCACTGGCCCTTATTTACTAAATCATTCTTATAAAAGTAGTAAACTTTTGTTTCCCAACACTTTCTTAACTTCGAAAAATGTTAATAACTTTTATACGAATGATTTAAAAACTAAAAGTCGTTGACCGATTTATATTGATGACTTTTAAAAGTTAATTGTTATTTAGGATTTATAATGTAAAAATCAAAAATAATTGTTATTTTTTTTAATTTTGCATAAAAATTGCAAATAAAAATCGAATTGCAATTAGAAATCGATTGGAATGTATCACTTAGTTGTGGAACACTTCCTTCATAGTGAATTTTTCCATTAGGGTTTTCGGTCCTTGGTTAAAAACTCTCCATTTGAAGATTACAAATACGCGCTAAATGCGAACGTATTCAATCTAATACATTAATCGTTAGAAATTCAGTAAGCTTGTTCAGAACGTATGCTCTTGAATATTGAATTTGTTGAATTTCGCTTTCCTCGTCTACATCACTAGTGTATGTACATAATATGTAAGTGTATGATACATTTCGCCAGCTTAGAGTGAAAAGTTCGCAAGTCCACTTTTTGTGAAAACTCATATTTTGATGTAGCCTGATATATTAAAAATACATCGTCCCCAAAAAGGACTAAGTTACAGGTTTTAAATTTTCTCAGTTATATTCCATAAAATGCAAGTTTGCTTAAATAGTCCAAGAAAATCAAAAAAAAACTTCGCTAAGGTCAAAATAATAAGAAACTTTTAATTACTATCGAATCATCCTGATCCTTATGGAATTTAGCTTTGCTTTAAACACAGAAATTGTTGTATTCAAAGTTAAGCAAATTACTCGTAGAAAATGGCTTTAAGAAGATTTTTTCTGCTGAAAATTTTGTAAAAATGGATTTAGTAGTTTTTCATTCTTAGCTAGCGCTATGTATGCACGTATGTATGCACAAACATACTACATTTTGTCATATAAATTTTAAAGCACTTTCGGCTGAAGGGGTTTGTTTTTGCTATTTTGATCGTTTTTGTTGTTATTGATTTTTTGAGCCAGTTTATTGATGCTAGAGGTCCTTTGCTGTGTCAAAAGTTGCATGCACAAGCACACGAAAACATTTTGTCACGAGCTTACATGCCAATTCATACATACATACATACATGTACACATACCTACATACATACATATACGCACATCTATGGGACATGCAATGAATGTACGCAAAAAAAGGTGCTGCAAGAGGATACTTTTGATGGATTTTTGTGTCGTTAAATCTTGTTTTGTGGTCATTGATTCGTTTAGAGTGATAATTTTTTGTGGCTGGGCTGCTGTTCACTTGAGGATGCTGGAAAGCAATTTGTTTTAAAATTTTATTTTCGTCCATAAATTTTTTTGCTGGTAAAAGTGATTTGTTTTGAAATCAGAGCATGGTTAATTGGCATGAGAGTTGTGGAGGGAGGGCAAATAAGATTTATGACCGCAAAAAATCTAGAAGCAAACTATGTTAATTAAAAAAAATTCAAAACACAACAAACAATTAATATACATACATATGTACTCACGAAACTATGGGCCAGATATAGAAACTGCGTCTTTAGTTTTTTTCTCTGACGTCAGGATTTTTTAAAAGAATTTCAAAATTTCAATAATATGTTTAATTAAAAAATTATTTGAAAATTTCAGTGCAATGAAAAATATTAATATGGGTACCATATGAATGAAAAAATTCTGTTGAATTTAAAAAAATTAAGTTTTTTGGTTGGAAAGGTCGAAAAGGTATTGAAAATGCACTTTTAAATTATTTTAGTTTTTAAGCTAATAAAGTTACAAGGGCGAAATTCGTGGATGTGGTGTGGTCGTGTGTATATTAGTCCTTGAAAAATTTTTTTCCAAAAATACATATTGCAGATTTTCAATGAAATCCAAGGATACAATTTTAAAAGGACTATTCCTCCTTATGCACCAAAAATAATTTTCGCTAAAAAACTCTCACGTAGACTGGGTGGTGAGTCTCTCGTAGAGCTGTATTGAGTGTTTACACGTCCCATTGCGAGATTTTGTCTAAGTCTTGCGTTTTTTTTCTCTACCGTGTACATTTAGGTTTATATAATACCCATATTGTTATGCTACATTGCACTAACTTTTTTAAATAATTTTTTGTATCAATCATATCGTTAAAGTTTCAAAGTCTTCTAAGAAAAATCCTGATGTCAGAGGGAAAATCTAAAAACGTAGTTTTACTATTTTTGGCTCGTAGTTTACTTTTCTGTGTGTGTTAAATTGATTGTCACACGGTGTTATCAACAAGGCTGGCAATCTAAGCAAATGCTTGAAATGCTTATTTCGGAAGTTTGGTTGGTTTTTGCATATATGCGACTTACGTGCTAATTTTGACATATTTTAACAAGGAAAAAATAAAAAAAATAACAAATGTTTTAATAGCCTGTTTTTTACCAAAAAATCGAGCTGCTAACGATGAAGATCGGGATTGTTTATCCATCCTTTTGAATGGTCAAAGGAAAAAGTGCAATAATTTGTTTATGAAAGCAGGAAATAATGTTACCCATACGCCATATCGCACATAGCCGTTCTCGTACATAGTCGTACATGGCGTATGAGTAACATTTCTATCTGTAGAAAATGACTTGATTAAAAAAAAAAACGGTAAAGAGATCAATGATCTTCTACCCAAAATTATTATATTATAAAAATTATCGCTAGTCATATCGTTCATTATATATTTAGTACACTTACGTGCAGATAATTAGAAACAACTTGCCTTTACAAGTTTCGAAAATTCATTTATTCCTAATAAGTTTTATTTTATTGNATGGTAAAGAGATCCATGATCTTCTACCCAAAATTATTATATTATAAAAATTATCGCTAGTCATATCGTTCATTATATATTTAGTACACTTACGTGCAGATAATTAGAAAAAACTTGCCTTTACAAGTTTCGAAAATTCATTTATTCCTAATAAGTTTTATTTTATTGCAGTGTGAACTATATTTTCGTAAAAGAATACATAAAATTAGTAAATAAAATAAATAAATTGTCAACAAATTGTTTCTAATTATCTGCACGCAGTTGTATGTACATATCGAGTGAAATTATCCCGTTTTTCGAAACTGATTTTTTGATGCAAATTGATTCTACACCCCACAACGCATCACCAGGTAAAAAATTTGTAGCTGAAGTCCCTATAGTTAAGTACACCATTTGTTTGCTGGCTACATTATCATATGTGCCATAAAAACATATTTTGTACATAGTACAAAAAAAGAAATACANGCAAATTGATTCTACGCCCCACAACGCATCACCAGGTAAAAAATTTGTAGCTGAAGTCCCTATAGTTACGTCAAAAATTTACAGTATATTTGATTGTAAGTATACCATTTGTTTGCTGGCTACATTATCATATGTGCCATAAAAACATATTTTGTACATAGTACAAAAAAAGAAATACAAAAATTTGGAGTTTAGTTAAATAATTATTTATTTACACACATGAAATTTCGACTTTCCCCAACACAGCACTTTAAACTTTTACCTACATATATATGTATGTATGTATGTATGTATGTACGTGTCTGCTTTGTTAACCTTTAAGAAGTAAACATCCAGCTCTTGTGTAGGAAGCAACTTTACCTTTGAATTGGCCAGTCAACTCACTAAGTAAAACATTTACTTTTCGTTCTATTAATCCGCTCATTAGCACATAACTAAAATATATATATGCCTATATGTATAGTTACTTATATACAGACTTCAATTTTCTATGCAAATGCGCAATGCAAACTTTCACCATAAAAATTTTAGTACCATTTTTACAGCTTACGTATATCGATACAAGCATAGTTGCATACATACATACATACATATGTACATAGCTTTACAGCGTTATGTTAATTTAATGAGACTCTCAGAGTAATAAAATTTGCCTTAATACCACTTAATGCCACATAGTTGCATACGCGTGTGTATACATCTATATATTTGAATAAATATGTAGACGATTATATTACTAGGGTTGATTAAATTAGAGAGGGGAACTACGCATTTGAGCAGTCTGTAGCTGCTAGGAGCAGAATTTTCTTAAAGGAATATTTAGTGTCGAATTAGACAGAAATAGTATATGTAAGAATAATTCTATACCGACTTTCTTCTTTGAAGTAACTTTCTATACGTCCCTGCCTTAAAATTGAAGTATGCATAGTACTTAGCATAACTTTACGACACTCACATATTGACAAGTTTTGACGATTTATATTGTTATTTTTTTAATTTCAATTAATTATTTTAATTGAAGTAAGAAAAAAGAGAACTAAACCATCTCCTACTGGGGAAGAACTTTAAATTCTGAAGCCACTCAAATTTTTCACCGCATAATTTTCAAAACCTTTATTTTAAAAATAAGCCACCCACCCTAAAGTTAAGAATAAAAGTTCATTATACAATTTGTCACCCCACAGAATACATATGTATTGAACATAATCGTCGTCAATACTGCCAAACCCATTACTGTCATCATCATCATCGTCTCTGCGCATAATAATATTGGCCACATTGTAAACGGCTTAACCCAAACGCTTAGCTGCTAATCAGCATATTTAGCATGCGACTTGTAGGAGTCCCCAACGTCGCCCCCTACATTTCCTCCATCTCATCAACATAAAATAGATATCAACCACCTTCTTTTCCTTCTGCTATATGTATTTATCAAGACACGCAAGTATTATTCGACTTCTGGCAACACTATTTTTCTATACAGGCTATTTCTAGCGAAATTGGAAAATTAAAAACAAAAAGAAGCTCTTATAATTATACACACCCACATATTTCACATTTGTACAAACATAAGTAGCCTGCTTGAAAAGAAATGACAACTTACAAGTAGAAAAAGGAGGCTATAGAGGCTAGCAAGAAAACCACTATGCAGTGGAAATGAAAACGTGCAATTAATAGCGAATTACTTAGCATAAAAGCATGCCAATTAATACATAGTAGATATGTATGTACGTACATACATATGTACATACATATTGTGCGCGTGCAAGTGGCAGGGAGAGCGAGAAGTGATTTGTGAAGAAATATTTCTAGCGAATATTTACAATGTAGATTTTCATAAAAGAAAAAAACAAACCTCGTGAGTATCGAATCGTGTTATAAAGATACTAACCTTGCGTTTACATTCGACAAAACAATAGAGAATTGTTGTGTAAAGTTGGCGTCCAGACAGTTATTAAGATAATACACTTTTAAGAAACCGCCGCACAGTGTTTCGACTATATGGTGGCAGGTGGAAAGAAGAATAGTTACCGTGGGACAATTTCGCTGAAACTTGACATCTAAATTAATTTATCTTAGTAATAGGAAATTTTGAAATGTGGCAAAGCTGGGCCTTATTGCCACGCCCTCCACCCTTGTACGCGGAAACATTAAATTTCGCCCGATTTCGATGATATTTACCTTGTACTCTCTCTTTCATTAGACAAACATAAATATCAAAAATATGGGGAAGATTGGGCAACTATAACGGCTTCAATTCGCATGAATTATGGGCCGATCATTAAATGAGAATTTTGGTTAATTTTTTTTGTTTCCTGCTTTCCACTCTCAGTACTCAAAAGGTTATACATAAAAACTATTAAGTGTAAATATTGTCCATTCTCCCAATTGTTTAGGGGATTCTACAATTATTCGCAACGGCCTGCTTCCTGTGAATACGTATCCTTACTCATCCGCTGTATCTTAGAAAATGGTACCAAAGCGGTTCATTGCAGGTAGTTCGCCTAACCAATCTAACGACATTTCAAATTTTATTATCGAATCCGATTAATGATCCTTAAATAAATTTGAAAATGTCACGTTATTGCGTAGGTCATATCTAAAAGATTATGTCATTTTAGCTAGCCTATTTGATCGTCACGATCACTCAGTTCGAGGGGGGGGGGTTAACCCTTAAAAGACCGTAGACCTGCAACTGTATTGAGCTGTGCGCATAGCGATTACTGGCACTTGTTTTTTGTAAATTGCGCAAAGCACATTTACATTCTAGTCGGTAACTCCTCGCTTCCGTCCTGAAATAACTTAGCTGGCAGACCTTCAGATCCTGCAGCTTGGTTGTTTTTCAGCCGCAAAATTGCTATATGTATCACTTTTTAGCTAGGTCGTCACAAATCCGAAATCGAATTTAGCTCCTTCACATGTCAGCTGTAGTAGACGTCGCATAGTGCCACCTTCCTCATTAAAGTGTTCATCCAAGTCCATGCCTTCACATCATAGTGCTTTAAAGGTTCACGGTGGACGTCGTTCAAAGAAGAACGTTTTTCTTAGCCTATTGGTTCTGAGTGAAGCTTGATGACCAACGAGTGACGTTTAACTGAACTAGGATGGGAACAATAGTCGCCACAACAAAGGTTAGGTTAGGTTAGGTTGAAGTGGCTGTCAGGCCCAGAGGGCGCCAGCACACTTAGGCCCAATCAGAGGCCATTGTGATACCGCATGGTCCAAAAACCCCTACTCGCCACAACAAAAACTACAACGGAATGTCACTACGTTTCGAATTTTTTATTAGCCGAAATGCATATCGAGACTCTGTTTGTGCAATCTTTGCCTTCTTCTTCTTAGGAGGGTACAATAGATCGCTTGGTCGCAGTGCATACCTCTACTTCAATCTTGCCTTCATCTTCTTCTGTTTGGCGGTGTATCAGTCTAGCCGATTTTGGTCGAGTCCAATAAAGCAGGCAGTCATTTTTCTTCTGAGCTAAGTGCAGCCAAGTCCCCTTCTTACTTAGTCTTTCCATAGCCGTGGAGGAAAAATTATTTCGAGTGGGAAAAATAAAAAAATATGTGTTAACTTCAGACTTATTCCAAAAATTGTCCACAAATTTACAAAACACACTCACAAAACTTATTATTTCCTTAAATAGCACAAATATTCTTCTTTCTAAAGTCAAATATAAACTTAAAATTGGGTAAAAAATAACAGAGCTAAAAATGGTTCAGTGCGGGCAGTCATATAAAAATTGTTTTTTTTTTAATAAGTCGAGAATTTGAGGGCGTTACAAAGATTTTAAACGCAGTTTCGTGACTTGCTCGACCTGTACTAGGCCACTTCAAAAGTTCATGATCAGTGTAACACCGCGAAATTTAAATTATTTTTTTCATATAGCGTATTAGGTATATTCGCCATTTTTTTGTGTTAGTGTCTCTTTCGGCAATCTTTCTCGGAGATCGAGGAAAATGTTGTCCAATAGCGGTATAAATATTACCACTCACATAATGACAAGATTTCAACAGTTATCTTAATATTTTTTAATTTTAATTATTTAATTAATTAATTATTAATTATTATTTTAATAATCGACAAACTCTCTCAAAAATTTCTAGCTTTTCTTTCGATTTTTTAGAAATATATTAAGTATACAGTTTTGCTTAGCCGTTCAATTTTAGCATAACAAAGTGCAAATTTAAAGTAGCTCGGAACTACCATTGATTTTGGGAATTTTTTTTGTTGAAGATGTTGCTCCATTTCTCATTTAAAAAAATCGTCGAAAATCATTCGTTTGAAAGACAATTACTGACACCGTCAACAAAAAAATATTCCAAAATCAATGCAGTTCCGAGGTACTTTAAATTTGCACTTTGTTATGGTGAAGTTGAACTGCATTCTCAAAATATTAAAAAAAAAATTAAATCAAAAGTTCGAAATTTTTACTAAAGTTTGTCGATTATTTTCAAGGCTGCACAAATACCCAAACTTTGATTTATATGGTTTTTGTTAAGTAATATACAAAATTTTTATAAACAAATATTTAAAATTAAAAAAAATATTAAGACAAATGGTCAAATCTTGTCAATATGTGAGTGTCGTCAAGTTATGAAAAGGACTATAAACATTCATAGTATCTACATACATATCCATTGTTTTGATTTCTTATTCTATAAATAATATTGTGCAAGCCTAAAAGGGGATTTGGATTAAAATAAAAAAATTAAAAACTTTTAAAAAAATTTGATTTAAAATTTATCTCTTTGAAGTAACATATTTTAACCGAAATTTTACGTTTACGAAAGGCGGAAGACTCCGGTTTTACTATATTTCTGGATCCTAGCTGCATCTTTAGAGAACTGTGACTAGGAATGATGTTTTGCTTGTATGTATGTAAACATATGCCCCAACTGCATAGCCTAAAGCCCTATATGACGTGTAAATGTATATATACCTATATTAGGGCGAGTCAATTTGTAAGGGAGTTTTTTCTTTTGACTATGCACAGAAGGGTTCTAAGTGTAATTCTAAAGAAATTTGCGGAAGAAACTATGGGTCTAAAATCAATTTGGAGTTTGCCAAATTGCGAAAGTAGGTTTCTTAGCTTTTGCTGTAGTGTCGTAAAGAAGTGCTTAAATTTTGTATAAAAACATGCTATAACGGGTTTTTTGGTACACGAAAATCTATTTCTGCACTCATCTTTTTCTTAAAAATCTAATCATATCCAGCAGAGGGCGCAACAATGAAAATTTTCACATTTTCATCGAACCCTATTTTCGCAATTTGGCGAACTCTAAATTTATTTTAGACTCTTGGTTTCTTCAGCAAATGTGCTCAGAATTTCACGTAGAATCCTCAAATGCTATACGCGCATAGTAAAAAAAAAAAAAAAAATTGACCCGCCCTAACCTACACATGTAGATACATATCCATGGCCAACTTACGCTTCATCCTCGGGAGTGGCCGCAACGCCGCGCAACGTTTGCGGTGTAAACGGTGAAAAACCAATGCAATGGAGTAGCAGGAATGCGGTCACAATGACAGTAAAATGTGTCATCAACTTGTCGCATATGAGCATCTTGGGCATTTTTCTAGCATTTTCCCAGCTATTGCGGGCGCTGCGTGGCGTCGCGGACGGCGCTGCTAAACAAGTTCAAATACACGACACCACTCTTATGCACTTTCTGAACACAAATACTTAACGAGTAAAGAATATGTATTTACCAGCTTCTGTAAAGGTTTTCTTTATTTGTATATTATCACTTTTGTCTATATGTAATCTTATTATCTGCTTAGCTGGCACATACATAGGTATACACAGAGACACGCACTGATGCAATAATATTTATGTTTGTACATAGAACTTATGGCCTCATTAGCCACTTTGGGTTTTGGCTAGACGCCTTGCTGATGCTGCCACTGCCACTGCAACTGCTGCTTCTTCTTCCTCCTATTCGTATTCCTATTTTGTATAATATTTCGGTGACCACAAAACTGGGTGGAGTCCCGAAAATGGAAGTTTTGACGAGACGAACGAGCGATTCAAGTAGCAGCTACATTTAAACTTTGACATACCCAGATTTTTTGAACACTACACACTTGACTATAGGATTTATCGCTGCAATTTTCTTTGCTATTGCACAATTACATTAATTCATTAGATTTTCTACTCTAAACAAAAATTCACAATGAAAATTCTCGTTCACACGTATGGAGCTTATGAAAAACCGCACCGAAATTCACTGTTTCACCAAAAGGAAATTTTTCAGCTGTGCGTAAATTTTCTATATATAAAACATGGCGTACGTTTGTGTGCGCGCTGATATATTCGTATTCGTATGCATGGGCGAGTATGTGTGCGTGTGTTTGTCGTTCGTTACGTTTAAACTAATCTGTGGGTTGTTGTTGCTGTTGTTGTTGCATGGGGCGGTTCGTCGTCGTTGGCGATGTTGTTGTTGCAATTGTCTATTAATCGCGCACCGGGCCACAGTTGGTCGTTTAACGTTGCTGTTTTTCCCAAAAAAGATTTTCCCGTTACCGAACCGTTACCACTGAGTAGCCAAGAAAAACTGAATAATGAAAATTTGTAGAAAGTGAGGAAAATTGTTGGGGCTGCTGTGGAAAAGTGCCGACGAGGCTACATATGTATGTGGCTGCTTAGTAGAGCAATCGTTTAGCCAATTTCGTATGCGCTTCGGTAGAGATTTTCGAGAGCGCATACCGTTAGTTCGGGCATTTTGTTGGCCCATTTCATTTTCATATAGATACATACATAAATATGTACATAATTGCTTTGAGCCAATTTTCGTGAGTATGCTAACGTTTTTTGTTTTTGTTTTTGAACTCTTTGGGTTCATCCCCTTTAATTTCCGACCACAATTTCTAACGTCATCTCAGCTGTACAGGTAGTGTGGGACGGTGTTTTTGTGGTTTCTCTTTTGTGCTGTTTGTTTTGGCATCGCAGTTGAAATGTCAACGCACAGCAAATCAAAAGAAAAACAAAATATGAAATAAAAAGAATCGGTTTGGCTCATTGAGCGCCAGGCGAATTGTTGGCTGCTCATTTGTCAGCTGTTCGTATTGATTTTTCCTTCACTGCTTCGCATTGGCATTGTGCTTAATCTTGTCTGCCTTCTTCTTTGGCGAATGAAAGACAATCTCGTTTTCGCTTTTAATAATTTTCATTTTGTTTGCTTATTGTTCTGTTTAGGTGGAGGCGCGTGTTAGCTTCACGTCCACTTCGTTTCACTTTCATAACAGAGAAAGAGAGTGAGTTTTAGTGCGTATGTATGTATGTGTGAATATGTTCATGGATTTGAAAAAGTGCAAATGTTTGATTGAAAATCATAATCATTAAATATTTCTAGCTAAAGAGAATAGATTTATGTGGCTAAATATGTACGGCTGGTGGGGCCAGAACGGCAGTAGGTTTGTGTATTTTCACGAAAAAGTTAATCTGTGGACATTTGAAAGAGCAACGTAAGTCGAGTTCGGTAATTTTTTCCATAAAACGTTAAATCATTTGGGTCTTACGAAGTATTTATCTCTATTAATAAAAATGTTGTGTTCGTATGTCACGGTCGTCAAAACTCGAGAACGGCTGAGCCGATTTGAATAATTTTTTTCTTGTATTGTTCGGTATAATACCAGAACCAATGATATCGCAACAAATTGCCACCTCTTTGAAAATTTTTAAACCCAAATATATTGATAAAATTAATAAATTATTGCAATATGGGTATCAAATTAAAGAGGTTTAAGAAAGATAGCTGCTGGAAATATTTTTGACGGGGGTTGCCACCTATTTGAAAATTTTAACTCAGTCAAATTGATAAAATAAATGAAATATTGCCATGTGGGTGTCAAACTAAAGAGTTTTAAGAAGGCTTACAGCCAAAAATATGCTTGAAGAGGGTTGCCACTTGATTGAAAATTTAACTAAAGTACATCGATAAAATAAATGAAATATTGCAATATGGGTATCGAATTAAAGAGGTTCAAGGAAGATAACTGCTGGAAATATTTTTGACGAGGGTTGGAACCTATTTGAAAATTTTAACTCAGTGAAATTGATAAAATAAATGCAAAATTGCCATGTGGATGTCAAACTAAAGAGTTTTAAGAAGGCTTACAGCCG
>NW_016159627.1:0-4546 GCF_001687245.7 Rhagoletis zephyria
TAATCTTCTCATTTCAAAATAATCTAAAGACGATAAGGTTTCAAAAAAACACATAGTTTTAAATATCCGAGCTATCTAATAATGAATACATATATGTATATCCCCCTTTTACAAACTCATTTATATAGACTTTACTCTGAACACCTCCCATAGATACCTATGTCTGAATACCAAATTTCAAGTTCAAGTGACTTATGCTTCCCAATTTATAGCTGATTAAAAATTCCACGCCTACGGGATGTGCCACGCCTCCTTTTATAAACTCATTTATATAAACCTTACTATAAGCACCTACCATAGATATGTCTGCATACCAAATTTAAATTTGATGTGACTTATGGTTTTGAAGTTATAGCTGATACAATTTTCCACGCCTATGGGATTTACCACGCCATCTTTTACAAACTCATTTATATCTTTTTATAAGCACCTACCATAGCTATACCTTCGTACCAAATTTCAAGTTCATCAGTCATACACCGCCTTAAACTCTCCGACCCATTGCCTAGTCTCAATTTTTTGATTGATACAGGCGCAGACGTCTCCGTGATTCCAAAATGCTCAAAAAACAGCAATTTAAAACCAACAATAATGAAACTATTCGCTACTAACGGTACACCTATTAAAGTCTACGGTGAAGCGCTTCTCAAAGTCGACTTGGGTCTCAGGCGCGAATTCTTGTGGACTTTTTTGATCGCTGATGTCACATGTGGTATAATAGGAGCTGACTTTATAGCGCATTTCGATTTGTTGGTCGACTTACGGCGCAAACGTTTAATTGACAACTCAACTTCGCTGACAGCTAAAGGAAGAATTGTACAAGACAGCGCATTGACCATTAAAACGTTTGACACCTCTTGCGCCTACAGCACGTTATTAAAAGAGTTTGCTTGTTTAACGCAGCTGGCGCAACTCGGAAGTCCAGCTAAGTCAGCAGTGGTGCACCATATTGAAACTCGTGGTCCGCCAGTCTTCGCGCGGCCCCGACGCCTTCCACCAGATAAATTGGCAGCCGCCAGAGCGGAATTTGACAGTTTATTGAAACTGGGTATATGCCGTTTGTCGAGCAGTAACTGGGCTAGTCCACTCCACATGGTGAAAAAGGCGGACGGCTCATGGCGCCCTTGTGGGGACTATAGAGCATTGAACGCGATAACGATCCCGGATAGGTATCCCATACCCTATCTCCAGGACTTTACAAGCAACTTAAATGGTAAAAAGATATTCTCGAAGGTCGACCTACAAAAGGCCTTTCATCAGGTTCCGGTGAATCCTGCTGACATACCCAAGACCGCTATCATAACACCATTCGGGCTGTTTGAGTTTGCGTACATGACCTTTGGGCTACGAAACGCTGCTCAAACCTTCCAGAGGCTCATTCATGAGGTTCTACGCGGCTTGGATTTCGTTTTTCCATACATGGATGACATTTGTGTAGCCTCTTCGTCTTCAAGCGAGCATTTGTCGCATCTGCGTCAGCTTTTTGAACGACTACAACAGCACAATTTGCGAATAAATGTATCCAAGTCAGTGTTTGGTAAGTCCGAAATTATATTTATATTATATATTTGTAAGATGCAGCTTGCGAACGCCGCCCTCCTGGCACATCCGGCAAGAAACGCAGAATTGCCCCTGTGGGTCGACGCATCTAACACTGCAGCCGGTGCAGTTCTCCACCAGGTAATCGACGGGAAGTTAGAACCTCTCGGCTATATTTCAAAAAAATTTGACAAAACACAGGTACGTTACAGTACGTATGATAGAGAACTTACAGCAGTTTATTTAGCAGTTCGCCACTTTAAGTTTATGTTGGAAGGTCGTAACTGTCACATTTATACTGACCACAAGCCGCTAACCTATGCTTTTCAGCAGAATTCAGAAAAGGCTTCCAACAGGCAAGCACGTCAACTCAACTACATATCCCAAATTACAACCGACATTCGCCATGTTAATGGGAAAAGTAATGTAACATCTGACTTTCTATCAAGAGTAACAGCACTGGACGCAGCAGTAATAGACTACGATAAACTTGCCGATGATCAACAAGTCGACGAAGAGCTTCAACACCTTCTGCGGAATAACAACAAAAGTACGTCACTTCAGTTGAAATTATTTACTGTTCCAGGCAGCACCAAGCAGATATACTGCGATTATTCTACGGGCAGCATTCGGCCATTTATAACTACGAATTTTCGCAAAGACGTTTTGCAGTCGACGCATAACTTATGCCATCCAGGAAGACGCACCACCGCCAAATTAATGACCAGTCGATTTGTTTGGCCGGGTATTCAAAAGGACAGTAGAGCATTCGCCAAAGCATGTTTGCAGTGCCAAAAGGCGAAAACTAATCGGCACACGTTCTCTCCACTTCAGCGCTATGAATCGTGTGACTCGCGATTTGATCACATCAACGTTGACGTAGTCGGGCCATTTCCACTCCACTACGGATTTCGGTACTGCTTAACTATTATCGATCGGTACACGAGATGGCCCGAGGCAATACCGATGGCAGACATGACCGCACCAACTATTGCTAAAGCTTTGACTACTAATTGGATTGCGAGATATGGAGTGCCTACAGTAATTACTTCAGATCAAGGTAGACAGTTCACTTCCTCACTTTTCGCTGAATTAACAAAGTCACTCGGCATTAAACATTTGACGACAACGCCTTACCACCCACAATCTAACGGTATCGTGGAAAGGTGGCACCGGACACTGAAATGAGCGCTTCTTTGCATTGACTCGGAACGCTGGACGGACTCATTGCCGACAATTCTTCTGGGCTTGCGGACCGTCTACAAACAAGATCTGTGTGCATCACCTGCCGAGTTGGTTTATGGCAGCACCATCCGAATACCATCAGAATTTCTTGCTGAGAATCCTAAAAACAGATCACAATCGGACTTTGTAGTGGAACTCCGAAAAGCTATGGGCTTTCTCAGACCAACCAGTACATCGTGGCATTCTTCAAAGAAAATTTTCGTTCACCCTGATCTCACCACATGCATAAATGTTTTCGTCAGAAATGATTCTGTGCGCCCATCGTTTTCAACACCCTACGAAGGACCGTTTGAGGTTTTATCCAGATCCAAGAAGTATTTCAAAATCTCAATAAAAGGTAAGCCGAAGAACATTTCTGTGGATCGATTAAAGCCAGCGTACATTGTAAATGAGGACTTATCATCGCCACAGAGGAGTCTTATCACATCGACTGAGACGAGACGGCGGCGAGTAACCTTTAAAGACAATTAAATAGTCTAATTGGGTTCGCTCAGTCTAGCGGGGAGTACTGTGGCAACGCTTACACTACGTATTATTCTTGAATGCAAGCAACCCTTACATACCATTTTATTTTATAGTAGTAAGCCACACTCACATCACATACTTATATTAATCATTTACTATTGCTTGTGCAAAACGTGCTAAATTAAAAAAAAAAATCGCATATGAAAGAGCACCAACCCAACTCGTAATAAATTTAAGTATTTAGTATAGAATTATTCAATTGAAATACGCCAATATTAAAATGAAGCGCTTTGCACTAAACGGATGCTTTTTCATAATTAAGTTAAAAAATATCTAAATTCCATGCTGCCTGTGATGGGATTTGAACCCTGACGCTCTGGAAATTAGCAAATTGTGGCAAGCATCTTCGTGCACTCAGCTACAGCCAGACATGTAAATGTAGGGCTGCCAGACGTCCCGGTTTTCCCGGACATGTCCTGGTTTTAGACTATTTGTCCCGGTGTCCCGGTCCAACCTTATAATGTCCCGGGTTTCGTTTAAGTGTCCCGGTTTTCGATTTGATTGCAAAAATTTTGAATAAAAATGACTACACTGAGAGATAAAACGCGTTGTAATATTAAGAAAAATTTTATGAATTTACTGGGGGAAATAACGCATAGTAAACATGAATATTTTTTATTTGATTATCGTTTTAAAATGTTCGTATTTAAAACCAATACTTTCATACCATGCACACGTGGTGTTGAATCAAACTGAACATTTGAATGCACATTTACATGTCTGGCTGTAGCTGAGTGCACGAAGATGCTTGCCACAATCTGCTAATTTCCAGAGCGTCAAGGTTCAAATCCCATTACAGGCACCATGGAATTTAAATATATTTTTTTTTAACTTAATTATGAAAAAGCATCC
Source organism: Rhagoletis zephyria (assembly GCF_001687245.7). Lineage (NCBI taxonomy): Eukaryota > Metazoa > Arthropoda > Insecta > Diptera > Tephritidae > Rhagoletis > Rhagoletis zephyria. Next base: position 4,162 of record NW_016159627.1, read on the forward strand.
GTTAAGTGCAAAGCGCTTCATTTTAATATTGGCGTATTTCAATTGAATAATTCTATACTAAATGCTAAAATTTGTATACTTAAATTTATTACGAGTTGGGTCGGTGGTCTTTCATATGCGATTTTTTTTTTAAATTAAGCACGTTTTGCACAAGCAATAGTTAATAATTAATATAAGTATGTACCTAAATACGTTGAAATGGCATGCACAGAGTTTTACAATTATATTAAGCAAAAGCCAGAAGTTTTGAAACAAGTTCACAGCAACGAAACCAATGACTGATATTTGAATGTTACCTTGTATTTAATAATTTTTTTTCGTGAAACCTAGATTGCTTATAAGTACCGTGCCGTACAAAATTATTGGCTGGGAGGCTCTTTCATCT
>NW_016159627.1:4571-17758 GCF_001687245.7 Rhagoletis zephyria
GATCACAATTTCTAATCAGATCTTTTAAAAAAATTTTGAAAATGTAGCTATTGAGCCAATTAGTAAAGTGCAAGTCTGAAGTTACCAGAAAATTTCGTTGATTTTTTGCAATTATTTATTTTTTGCTGACAGTGTCTTCCACATACAAAAAAATGTCGAACATAGTTTGTATGGAAGAAACTCTCAGTAAAAACTATACCAAAAATCAACTAAATTTTTATGGGTTGCAAAACTTCATTTTCAAAATTTTTATAAAAAAGTCTGAATAGAAAGTTGCAAATTTGTATGCAAATTTATTGCATTTTCCCGAGTTTTGCACAAAGTTTAGAAATTTTATTTTTATGTTTTATGATGTATTTAGTATAAACTGTATTTTTATAAGGAACAAAAAAGGTACATGCATTGTGAAAAATTCTCTGTGCTTTAGTTGTGATAAATTGTTTTGTTTTGCTGGTGTACGTTGTAATGATATCATGATCTCATGTTTTTATGTTTTTGTTTGTCAAAATAAAATTTTACTAAATCCTTTCGTACGTAATTTTTGTCGAAACGAAAGGGAAGGGAGCGAGAGGCGGGACGTTTTAAGGTTGGACCGGGACACCGGGACAAATAGTCTAAAACCGGGACATGTCCGGGAAAACCGGGACGTCTGGCAGCCCTAAGACATAGTGCAGCGAATCAAAATTCAGCGGCTCCGCTGGCTTGGCCATGTCGTTCGAATGGACAGAAACGCTCCAGCTCTGAAAATATTCAACGCGGGCCGCGATGCTGGTAACAGAGGAAGAAGAAGGCCTCCTCTGCGTTGGAAAGACCAGGTGGAGAAGGACTTGGCTTCACTTGGCATTTCCAATTGGCGTCAGTTAGCACAGAAGAGAAATTACTGGCGTGCTGTTTTGGACTCGGCCAAAATCGCTTAGGCGGTTACTGCGCCAATAAAGAAGAAGAAGAAGTGACTTGTGGCTTGTGACTTGTGGTTCGGAAGTTATAGCTGATAAAAAATTCCACGCCTATGGGACGTGCCACGCCCCTATTTAACAAACTCCTTTATATGTACTCTCGTATAAACACCTACCATTGATATGTCTGCATACCAAATTTCAAGTTCGTGTGACTTGTGGTTCCGAAGTTATAGCTGATAAAAAAATTTCACGCCTATGGGATGTGCCAAGCTCCTATTTAACAAACTCATTTACATATACCCTTATATAAGCACCTACCATTGATATGTCCGCATACCAAATACCAAGTTCGTGTGACTTATGGTTCCGAAGTTATAGCTGATAAAAAATTCCGCGCCTATGGGATAAGCCACTCCCCCTTTTACAAACTCGTTTATACATTCCCTCCTATAAGCACCTACCATTGATATGTCTGCATACCAAATTTCAAGTTCATGTGACTTATGGTCTGGAAGTTATGGCTGATTAAAAATTTCACGCCCATGGGAGGTGCCACGCCCCCTTGTCGGATCCCAATTTTTTTCACCCTATTATAGGCCCAGGTGTCATGGTAATACTCTGTCAAAATTTTGTTCGATTCTGTCCGTCCGTTTAGACTGCAACCTGGCACATACATACATACTTTCACAAATATATAGTAGATTTGTGTCATTTGTATATAAACAAAATCTTTCTAATAGAAAACTCATTTACGGCCGAAGGCCACCTACGCAGAAAGAAGTTTTCCACTCTTCTCTGGCAACACGGAAAGGAGAATTCCGCGTAGTAAGGGTTATGATCCCTAAGCGCGGCCGAAGGCCGCCTACGCAGAACGAAGTTATCCCACCCTTTTCTGGCAACACGGAAAGGAGAATTCTGCGTAGTAAGGGTTATGATCCCTAAGCGCGGCCGAAGGCCGCCTACGCAGAACGAAGTTATCCCACCCTTTTCTGGCAACACGGAAAGGAGAATTCTGCGTAGTAAGGGTTATGATCCTTAAGCGCGGCCGAAGGCCGCCTGCGCAGAAAGAAGATCTGCCACGCTTCTCCGGCAACTATCTTTATTTTTCTATCTATTTAATTAAACACATCTAAAAACCATTCCAACAATTCAACACGGCACTTTGACAGCGCGATGCGAGCGAATTAAAGTAAAGAGGGATTAAAAGATAACGGAATCTAGTCAAGAATTATATTCTTTTCACCCTATATTCAGTTATAAAAGAAAAAACTGCGTTTGGAAAATTCGACTTTTGGCGCCTAAATCGGCCAAATACGAGGGGTATTGTGCGAAGGCCGCCTACGAAGAAAGAAGTTCTGTCACTCTTCTCCGGCAACACAGAAAGGAAAATTCTGCGTAGTAAGGGTTATGATCCCTAAGCGCGGCCGAAGGTCGCCCACGCAGAAAGAAGTTCTGCCACTCTTCTCCGGCAACACAAAAAGAAGAATTCTGCGTAGTAAGGGTTATGATCCCTAAGCGCGGCCGAAGGCACGATTACGATAACCGGGGCACCAAATTTTGAACAAGGACGTCGATAGAGGTTTTTGAAGCAAGTATAACGGTATATTTTTTTTGATGGGAAACAAAAACTACAGAAGTTACCAAGGGTCAAATATTATATTAATAATTTTTTTCTAAATCCAAATAACTTGAAAACAAAAGCACGGATTTCAAAATTTTTCATATCATACAATAGAAATTATAAATGCCTTTAATACAGTATACAAATATTATATACAGCTTATAAAGTTTTAGCAAAAATTAAATTTAACTAAAAAAAGTTACAAAAAATTTTAAGCAATCACATGATTATTTCGAAATTGCCTTATTAAACATATTCAAACATTTCATAATCCAATAGGATATAAAACAAGCTTTCATTTGATATACAACATCATGTCTTCAGTCCGTACTATACAGAGTATTTAAAAAAAAAAACGTAGGTGGCCTTCGGCCGCACTTAGGGATTATAACCTTCACTAAGTAGAATTCTCCTTTCTGTGTTGTAAAAGAAAAGGGGAAGAAAACCTTTTGCAGAGAACACTTTTCTCCGTAGGCGGCCTCCGGCCGCACTTAGGGATTATAACCCTCACTAAGTAGAATTCTCCTTTCTGTGTTGCGAAAGAAAAGGGGCTGAACACCTTTTGCAGATAACAAGTTTCTGCGTAGGCGGCCTTCGGCCGCACTTAGGGATTATAACCTTCACTAAGTAGAATTCTCCTTTCTGTGTTGCGAAAGAAAAGGGGCTGAACACCTTTTGCAGATAACAAGTTTCTGCGTAGGCGGCCTTCGGCCGCACTTAGGGATTATAACCTTCACTAAGTAGAATTCTCTTTTCTGTGTTGCGAAAGAAAAGGGGTTGAAAACCTTTTGCAGAGAACAAGGCTCGGCGTAGGCGGCCTTGGGCCGCGCTTAGGGATTATAACCCTCACTAACTAGAATTCTCCTTTCTGCGTTGCCGGAGAAGAGGGCACCTTATGTGAATAAACTACAGTAAATGTAAGATTGTCACTTGCTTGTAAATGCATTTAAATTATTTTATCACTGAATTCTTAAGCCTCAAAAGCAGATCATAATAAAATATTTATACCAAATTAAAGGTAATAATTTGTACTTTCTAAGTAATGTACATTTCTTTAGCAATAATCACGTAATTTTTTCAAAAAAGTTATTTTATGAAAAAACTTATGAATTTTTTTTTGTTTTTCTAATATTTTGGGCTTTAAGATATGAAAAATAATACAAATTAGATACATGAACTGAAAAATAAATTAATTGTCTTTATTTTGACGCATTACCTTTTTTAATCGGTTATGTAGTTCATAAGATATTAATATTTAAAAAAATCTAAAAAAATAACTTTCAACACTAAATATCATGAAAACTAGAAGACGTCGACCCCTTAAAGTGGGTATATTTGAAAAGCGGAGAAGCCCAGCTTTCCAATTGAAAAGTCAAAATTTGTCGACCCGGTTATCGTAATCTCCCCCGGCCGAAGGCCGCCTACGCAGAAAAAAGTTCTGCCAGTTCCTTAATTGTAAAACACTTATCCAGGCATTCAGTAAGAGGTCTCTAGTCACTAATAGTGACTTCTGGTGGTGAACTTGGATTTTGAGACTATTTGGTATTCAGTACGCTGTCTCACGTCTCTAGTCTCAAAAATAAGTCACTAATTTGTCAGCTGGCTAATAGCCGGTCACAAAAATAAAAGTATTTCCATTTTATGAAAACAAAAAAACGCGAAAATGAAGCGAGGAAATTTGTTCAACAAGAATTTCATTAGGAAATAAACCAAAATGCTTCAAGATCATACAAATGTATTGAAAAAAAAGTATTTTTTTGTTTTTAAAATATNTTAATTGTAAAACACTTATCCAGGCATTCAGTAAGAGGTCTCTAGTCACTAATAGTGACTTCTGGTGGTGAACTTGGATTTTGAGACTATTTGGTATTCAGTACGCTGTCTCACGTCTCTAGTCTCAAAAATAAGTCACTAATTTGTCAGCTGGCTAATAGCCGGTCACAAAAATAAAAGTATTTCCATTTTATGAAAACAAAAAAACGCGAAAATGAAGCGAGGAAATTTGTTCAACAAGAATTTCATTAGGAAATAAACCAAAATGCTTCAAGATCATACAAATGTATTGAAAAAAAAGTATTTTTTTGTTTTTAAAATATTAAAATCTAAAGATTGTTAAAAAAATAAAACTAATATAAAAATACTAAATAAAAAAAAAATAAAAATCCGAAGAGGACTTGAACCCGGACCTTTCTCAGCTGCCAGCCTAATGCTTTGACCACTCGACCATTGCGACTCTTTGAGCGGCGCGGGCAAAAGGCATACATAAACACTATCAGTTGATTGTCTGTGTTTGCCCTCACCACACATTTTTGGTGAACTTCTTGTGACTCTCTCCTTCTGAATACCCAAATCGTCTCAAGTCACTAAAATAGTCACTAATTGCTAATCTCAAATTTAGTGACTTGAGATGAGACTGAATTACTGAATCCCAGGGTTAGTCTTTCACATTATTGTTATTTACATCACTAACTAAAACCTTTTGCTTTATCCTGAGTTTCGCCCGAAAAAATTTCACCCGAAAATTTGTATTCCGCCCATAATAAATACATGGAAACCAAACGTGAAAAGTGAACTGGTTCGGGGAAAATGAAACTCATGATAAGGCCTCTTCTCTAAAAGTAAGATATTGGCAACACCAAGCACCTCCATGTTTTTATTACCGCAGAACTCCACAGGCAAACACCGATGGCCTACCAACTGTCATTTTGACGAGAAATATGATTGCAAGTGTTTGTGTGTCGGCACTTTGATGTCTTGAAATAAGCATTTGCCGCATGACGCCACCAGACAACATTCTCTCAATTTCGGTGTTTAAAAACATTTAAATCTTTAAAAAACTTGCTGAATAATTTCCTATAACGTAATCATAAGTAATCCAATAGAGAACCGATTTTTGTTATGATTTAATATCAAAATTTCATCGATGTTACCACCAGCACGCTTTCTTTCAAATGAAAATATGGCTGTCAAACTATCGAATTGCCTGCAATAGATGTCAAGCAATAAGCGCTGACATATATTGCAGCCCATGAGAAATAGGCGGTCTCCATTGGAAATATATTTTGTGACATGGTTATCACGACATCAGTGTTTTCCTGTGGAGACAGGGCCTTACACCTAGCTGCAACTAGCAGAATAAATGCGACACCAGAGGGTCAATTCCCGTTCTGCGTTATCGTGAAGTGATAAAAATAACACCTTCACACCGCATTTATTTCGGTGTTAATTTTATACTTTTCACTTCATTTCACGATAACGCAGAACGGGAATTGACCCTCAGTATTTGTACATTGTTTTCGCATTAATATTTAATTAAATCAGTAAGTGTTTTTTGTTACAAATTCGGTTAAAGTAAACTATAGTGAACATCTAGATACCAATATGTGTTCAATTAATTCATTTATTAACGTGAATGTGGTACTGACAAAGTTGAACTGAATGAAACGGTTTTTTGCAAATAACTTTTGGACGGTTTAAAAAAATAAAAATCAGTTTCCGTCTTCGGATTCTTAATACTGGCAATAATACGCGTCTTTTGATACCACTTTCGATTATTTTGCATCAATTTTCGGTGGGGACCATGAAGTGCACAATTACCTAACGAAAATGTCAAAAGCAAAGCAAGAAAGTTGAAACGACTTGACGGTACAGACCATGATACATATATGTAATACTCCTATATTGGCAGTAAGAGCTAGTACCGTCCGAAAACACTACAGTACAGATATATCAATAAAGAAAAGGAACACATACGTTTATAAATAAACATGTACACGACACATTTACAAAACCGGCACTCAAGAACACAATACATTTGGGGTGTTCACAGTTCGTTCCAAATAGTGTCTCAAAATGTAGACGTCTACATTTTAAGACGTTTTCTAACCGTAAAATCTGTGGTGTTGTTGTTTCCCATACAAAATTGGAAAACGACGCCGTCTACATTTTGTCACACTCAAAGGTATGTTTTTTACGCGTCTACATTTTGCAACCTCGCAGCAGGGTTGCATTATGGCAATACTAATCACATTTTTTTTATTTATTGGGCACGTTTTCTGTATTTGCATTTAATTTGAGCGCAATTTCTGATGAAAAGAAACAAATCAAGGAAAAGAAATAACAAATATTAGGAATTGGTAATTAAGTTAAATAATTACAATTTTTCAGAAACAAAATCGAAAGGCGACATATAAAAAAGCACGCAAAGAAGAAATGTCTGGCAACACCAGCAAAGTTTTGAGACGATTTTGCGACGACTGCTAGAAAGGGGTGCTCACAGTTTGATGCTAAAGATGTCTCAAAATGTAGACGTCTACATTTTCAGACACAATTTGGAACGAACTGTGAACACCCCAATTGACAAAAACAGTACTGGACTGTCTCGCTTTGATTTCGGAATGCTTACACATTGAGATGTTAGCTTACTATCAATATAGAAGTATTACATATATGCCATGATAAAAACATAACAGGGTAAAACCATTGAGAGGCAGTCTGACGTTTGCTGCAATATAATTTAAAAATTCAAAACTCAAACTCACACACACATTCTCATTTTCAATCTCAAACAACAACAATTGTGAACAATTTCATTTTTTTATTTTAAATTTTATATGATTTTAAAATGCTTGCAAATTCAGAAAAAAAATCATGGCCGACGAATTGAGAGAATGAATTTACCTTGTAATGCTTTTATCATGGTACAGACGCATGCGTACTCGTCCCTTTCCTTCTCACCCCCTCTCTTCCACATGCGAGCAGAATTGAATTCAATACTTGAACTGCGTAAAAGCAGTCATATACATACGTAAAATGCACAAGATCACGGAAGAACCCGACGTTGTATTTATCTATTATCTTTTATTGCCCAAATAATACTAGGTCTCCGTTTTGAGATTTAATGAAGATTTAGCCCTCTGACGAGATTTGGCGTTAAGTGTTTTGAGATTTACCATATAAAATTAAATCTCGAAAGGCAGTAGATTTAAGTTAAATCTTCGTCAAATCTTCAATAATATTGATCAATAAGTACAATTTGTTGGATGTGGCAACCACAAATATTCAAAACGACATACTCATAAAATAAAATAATAAACTGAAGTAAATACTGTACTGATTTTAAATCGAGTACCATCATCTTATAACATAGACTTTAATAGTACGGACTTTACGTCTACCGTTGGCAGAATCTTTTTAATAATCGGAATTTACAACTTGGTATTTGAGTCTTTGAACATGGAATTGTTTCCCATTCTCGATGCAACTTATTTGACAGACGAACAGCGACAGATCGAAGGGGAGATATATAACATATATCCAGCGCCGGTTCAATGGACCGACACCGAAATAGCCACCCTCAATGGTAAAATATCTGCTTACGTTGGCCAACCATGGTTGATAAAATCCCATGCCATACACCAAATGAATGAGTTGGAAATATGTGAGAGAGCATATCGGGAACTGAAGGCGAATGAGGTGTTAACACCTCAGGGTCGTCTTCATCAAATGATACATTATTGTTATCGAACCGCTCGGTTGAAGTTAAAACCCGAGTCGGCGTCACGCCAGGCAGATCTGATCGGAAAATTTCAGTCGAAAATTCGTGAGCTTCGGATGTCTTCACCGAATACGGGAATCCCGACGTGGGATACCCGATTAAGTTTGAACTCGACCTTCCATAGTTTTGAGAACGAACGGGGAACGATGAGTTCAACTCAAAATACTGTTCCGTCACAATTTTTACCCTTAACCATACCAGATTCGATTCCAAACCAGAATATACCGACTTCGGTTCAGGCAAATGAACCACGGTATACCCTGACCACCAGTACGGTTAATTCAAATGCTCAACCAGCCGTTCTCAATTCAGTGTCAGGCGGAACGGAACCAACACCCTCATTACACCAACTGTCTGTAATGGTGTCTGAGTTGCTGAGAGCCCAAACACAGATGCAACAGCAAATGATCCGTGATCGGATTCAGTTGCAGACACAAATTCCTGACGTTCGTGATATGAACCAAACCATGCCAACGACCTGGAATCATACCTGGATACCACCCTCGGTGGATCCTCCGCATGGTTCTTTGGGTGGTCCTTCAACCTTACAAACTCAAACGATCAATACCTACCGTGGTCTTAGAACGTCACATATCCAAGAACCAATTAATCAACCATCTCATTTATATCCGAATTATTCGCTATCCGGTCCACCACAATCACGACCAAATCAAGCCACTATATTCGACGAATCTGCCCAAGCGGATGCAATGGATAGGAAATTCAGAGGCTTACCATCATGGATGGGACGTGCTCAATTCGATGGCGTTCATGTGAACGAAAAATTTCTATCGGTTGAAGATTATTTGGCTATTATTGGCTCATTTCGATATAAGATTGGAGTACCCGACCACGAATTGGTTACGCGTTTGGTGCCCACACTCACGGGGGCCGCTCGACAATGGTACTTCACTTCGGAGATTATCCAGATTTTTGCACGAAACTTCGAGCTCGTTTCCACAACAAACATATTCGGGCCCAAGTAATAATGTTATATGCACAGATAAAATTCGACCCACGTTCGCAAACACTGCTGAAACATATCGATGACTTGACATTCCAATTGCAGGGTAATTCCTGTGGTCTGGATGAACGGGACCACCTCGATATCATCATTGGTACCTTATCCGATCATCTGCGTGAACTCGTCCACACTCGACAAGTCCACACGTTGGAGCAATTGCGTGAGTTCGCTCAGCGAATTGCACCACATTCGTTCATTGTTGCCACACCCCGTCCGGAAAGAACCCGTTCGGATAGACAGCGATCAGTGCCACGGGAAATTTCGGCAATACATGATCCACCGGATGATTCTTCACATTCGGAATATACCGCTTCGTTTCCTGGGTCCGACTCCGATGACAGGGAATGTGCATACTTGAACAAGCAAAAGAAACCAATTAAAGCATCTCAGAAACATAGGTATTCGAAACCAGTCGAGGATTATAAAAATGACAAAAATCCAAAGGGGAATGATACGAAAGTAGGAACTATCGTCGACCCATTTCTCGCTGTTGAGGGCGACGAAAATGTACGATGTGCAAAATGTCTCGTGTGGGGCCATCACTTCAAAAAGTGTCGAACCCAACCGAATAGGGTGATCTGCTACAAATGTACACGACCGGGGGTTACGTCTGATCAATGCCCGTGTTCAAAAAAAGCGTAAGGGAGTCGATTGGGAATAGTGGTCCATCGTACTCAGAATCCACAACTTTATCTAAATCCACTGTCTCTAACAATCCGCACTCTACCGAAGTCCCTCTACAAATCGACAAATCTTCAGTCCCGAATTCCAGTAATAATTCTACTCTGATTCTTAACGAGTATAATCAAACTCAAAGGGATGGCAAAGAACCATCAACCCAATGTTCTGAACGAACACCACCAATTACCAAACCTACTTCAGCTCCAGTCCCTAATCACAATCAAGACGGAGACAACAAAGTTAACCCACCACGACTCCGCGATGTTTTCTTTATCTCAGAAAAATGCTTGACATATAATATGCCGAACGATCGTCGCGATTATCTCACGGTTATGGTTAACAACCAGTCTCATGCGGTTTTACTCGATGGTGGAGCCGAAGTCACAGTCATTTCACAAACATTTTATGAGAAGTACAAATGGGGACAGTTGCAACCTACCAAAACATCCATTGGTCTCGCCGATAATTCGATTTCTTTTAAGGACATTGGTAAAGTGAATGTATTATATACGGTTGGTAGTCTTACCCGACTTGTGCCAACTCTTGTAGTGCCTATCTCACTGAAACACCCAACTATGGGACGGACATTCCTTGAGGCCTTCTTTTTCGAACTGGTGCAGAACCAAGAGAAAGTTCAACGATTTTTAAAACATACAGCCAAAGGTGATACTGAAGAAGTTGCATCCGCTAAAGTCGAAATGGTTACGGCGGATGAATCTATTAATTTTTGTAATCAGCCACCGTGGAGTGGGAGAGAACAAGCTCAGGTATCTTCTATGAGTAATGATCTGGAGCCAATTGACGCTTCTACACTCGGTTTAGAGGGCGACATAGATACCCCAAAGCTAACTAGCGTCAGCCTTCCACATAATCTCACCCCAGATCAAAGACAAATGTTGGACGCCGTTCTCAGACTTTTTAATCCAACTCCTGAGTCTGGTCCTTTAAACGTCACTAATCAGATCGAACACGTAATTGATACGGGTGATGCAAAACCCGTCATGAAACGCCAGTATCCAGTATCGCCATATGTGGCTGAACAAGTTCAAGCCGAATTGGACAAAATGCGTAGTCGTGACATCATTATGACCATCGAAGAAAGCCCTTGGCGGTCACCAATTCTAGCTGCAAAGAAGAAAGGCGGAACGTGTCGCGTGTGCTTGGACGCGAGAGAGCTGAATAAAATTACCATTCCAAATGCCTATCCAATTACGGATACAAACCAAATTATAGCACGACTAAAGTCAGCTAAATACCTAACCAGTATTGATCTGTCTCAAGCTTTCTTTCAAATTCCTTTGGCAAAATCGAGTCAACTGAAAACCGCTTTTGCATTCGGTAACAGACTTTACGCTTTTCGTCGCATGACGATGGGGTTGAGAAATTCACCGGCCACATTAGCCATTCTCATTGATAAAATTTTCCGTGATTTGGTTCCACATGCATTCGCATATGTGGATGATTTCATAATTTGCACTTCGACGTTTGAAGAACACGTTAAGATATTGGCTATCGTTGCAAAACGTCTGGCTGGGGCCGGCTTAACCATCTCAACATCCAAATCGAATTTTTGTTGTAAACGATTGGAATTCCTGGGCTACGTTTTGTCTCAAGAGGGTTTATCTGCGAATCCATCTCGTATTCGAGCTATTGTTGAATTTGCACGGCCCAAAACGGCAAAAGAAGTCAGACGATTCGTTGGTGAAGCAGGCTGGTACCAAAAATGTATTCCAAATTTTTCGGAGATCACAGCTCCCCTTTGTGAATTGTATAAAGGAAACCGAAAAGGACCCATTGAATGGAATACCGCTGCTGAACAAGCCTTTCTCAAACTCAAAGAGTGTTTAACTACCACTCCCGTTCTGACTATGGCCGATTATTCAAAACCATTCAAGGTTTATACCGATGCCTCGCTTATCGCAGCGGGTGCTGTGCTAGTACAAGAACATGATGGGAATGAACGTGTGGTTCAGTATTTTTCTAAGAAATTCTCGAAAGCCGAACAAAATTACACAGCATCCGAACGGGAATGCCTAGCCGTTCTCTTAGCGGTCGAAAAGTTCCGTCCATATTTTGAGGGTCGTGAATTGGTTGTGGTAACGGACCATGCAGCTTTGCACTGGCTACAAACTCTCAAAGAACCAACTGGCCGTTTATGTCGTTGGGCGATCCGATTATCACCATACGATCTCAAAATTATTCATAAACCAGGAAAACGCCTTATCTCGTTCTTTTGCTCTTTTCAACATCGCTCGTAGAACTCCAATTGACCTTCCGAGTAATTTTCCCGTTAATCGTACCCCAATCACATCCGTGATCAACATTGAACCAAACACGTGCGATAAATGGAACAACAAAATGTACNCCTCAAAACAACCATTAGATAGATATAAAATCGAGAACAACCTTCTATATCATCGATTAAAATTTTCCAATCAAAGTGCGGAAATACTGTGGACACTTTGTGTACCATCTTCTGACAGAGCAAAAGTCCTCGATGAAAATCATAACCAACATTCGCATCAGGGTTTTTGGAAAACTTATAGACGTATCTCACAATGCTATTACTGGCCAAACATGTATGAGTCCGTTTACCAGTACGTTCGGCAATGTGAACTATGCCACCGCATTAAACCAAGTAATGAGAGCACCAAAACACCTCACCGAATTGCCTACCCGGTCGAGGCAATTATCGATTGACTTCGTCGGTAAGCTGCCCATGTCTAAAAATCGTAACCAATGGATCTTCGTAGCCATCGACTGTTACTCGCGATATGTCTGGGCGCAGCCCATGAAAAATGCAAACGCCATATCCGTAGTCAATTATCTTCGACATATATTCACGGTGAATGGCTGCCCCGAACTCATTATATCAGATAATGGTACTCAATTCATCAGTCAAACTTTCGCAAAGCTTTGCGCCGATTATAACATCAAACACATGAAAACGCCTTTGTACCATCCACAAGCCAATCAGGTCGAGGCGACAAACAAAAGCATTAAACTTGGATTACGTGCTCACATGGCTGACCTTCTTGAACATTCCTCCTGGGAACACCATCTTTCTCGTGTTATTCATGATATTAACACTTCAGTGCATTCAGCCACGGGCTACACGCCATATTTCCTGCACACTGGTCGTGAATATGTGAAAGATGGAAACGAATATAAATTATTATTGGATGTAAATCCATACCACATCCTGTATGGAACAGCGTAAAGTTCTGGCTGATGAAATTCGAGACAAACAGTTCGAACAATATCAACAAACAGCCCAACGGGCATTGATCCGCAAAAGAGAACGCAATTTCGAGATAGGCTCGGAAGTGTACATTCCCGACATAAACAGTCCGTGGCCGGAGAGGGCTGTGTACAAAAACTAGCCCCACCAAAAATTAGAGCCTA
>NW_016159627.1:18005-18278 GCF_001687245.7 Rhagoletis zephyria
AAGATCATGTAGAACGATTTCGATGTAAGGTCTAACGTCGATCAAACCACAGCCCGTGAATCGCATTCGAACCACCATTCTCATATCCCTACTTAACGCTCTACATTTTTTTTGTTAACGTGTCGCTGAAGATGAGAGGGGGATAATGATCTATTATTTTTATTGCCCAAATAATAGACATAAGAACGATTATAAGAAATGTAAACATAACAAAACTGTCAAAGCTAAACTTCAAAATGGGGGGGATTGCCAGATGAATGTACGTAACCAATG
>NW_016159627.1:18303-42857 GCF_001687245.7 Rhagoletis zephyria
GATGTAAATCCATACCACATCCTGTATGGAACAGCGTAAAGTTCTGGCTGATGAAATTCGAGACAAACAGTTCGAACAATATCAACAAACAGCCCAACGGGCATTGATCCGCAAAAGAGAACGCAATTTCGAGATAGGCTCGGAAGTGTACATTCCCGACATAAACAGTCCGTGGCCGGAGAGGGCTGTGTACAAAAACTAGCCCCACCAAAAATTAGAGCCTACGTTTCACGGAAACTTGGTTCGAATTCATATGAACTGATCGATGCTAAACACCGAGTGCTTGGCAATTATTCCGCCGATTTAATCACAACACGTTAACTCATTCAGTACATTCGCCTTCTCAAGAATTTCGATGAATATATGGCGGGCCTCCATACTCCATTGATTCTGCCTTATTACAGGGTACCCGGCTGGAATAAATTAATTAAGTTTATTTTTTTTATATCCATAGTTTTGTTATATTATATCCTCAGTACATTGCTAGTAAATCGATCAAAGCAAACAAGAAAAGATTCATAACCAAATCATTTACCAATGCCTTTCATCTACCGTAGCTTATGTAATGCGTACTGAAACTAAATACGAAAGACGGAACATTTGTACATACATATGCGCTTAAAGGCGAACTGAACGAGTCAGGATGGGGTTGATGAAGATCATGTAGAACGATTTCGATGTAAGGTCTAACGTCGATCAAACCACAGCCCGTGAATCGCATTCGAACCACCATTCTCATATCCCTACTAAACGCTCTACATTTTTTTTGTTAACGTGTCGCTGAAGATGAGAGGGGGATAATGATCTATTATTTTTTATTGCCCAAATAATAGACATAAGAACGATTATAAGAAATGTAAACATAACAAAATTGTCAAAGCTAAACTCCAAAATGAAAGATGAATGTACGTAACCAATAGTTATTCAAGACACGAACCATCATATCGGTATAGACACGAATTGACATGGCCACAATGAAAACGCCCACACTGACATACGATAAAAGAATCGGTGATCACATACCACGAGACTAGAAAAATATATTTCTTTTTGGAATTGGACACGGAGCGAACCACACTCATCAGCCCTCGCAAGAACGGAATTACAACCAAGTAATTAAAGTGGATTAAAAGCTTGTATTATAAGCTGGCGACATTCGGGGAGTCGATACTCACCCCTCAGTGGTAATTAGTAGAGGCAAAAGGTGCCGTCACATTCCTTCCGGCAAATCCCCAGCCATGTTGTTGCGTAGAATAAAGAAGTTGTGAGCATCAAATCCGGACTATTCATTTCACAGCAATTGAGTCACCATAAGCCGGTAATACAAAATCATTACACGTAAGTCAGCCACTTTCTTGGCACCATCCATTGGAAACGAGCTATCCATCAACCGTAGATAAAGATTCCTGTTTGGACCGACAAACCAAGGTCAAGCAAATCAGTATTTGTAACTGGTTTTGAGAAAAAAGTTTGCGAAAGCGGGTTCTTCAGCTGGGCATTTGTTTACATTGCAAGCACCACTATATTACACTTTTCTTTAACTAAAGAAGAATTAATTCAACATGACAACACGTTTTAAATCGTTGCAATGAATCATTTTACCTAAATGGTGTTTTTAAAATGGCTGACAATAATTTTGGTTAATTTGGTTTCCATTGTTTTCTTTGCTTTGTTTACTTTTCTTTCGTTTTCCAGCGAAACAAGATGGCGTAGAACCCGCTCAAAAAAACTACTGTTTTCACTCTCTTGTTCTTGCGTGAACTCGTGTCGTTCGTTCATGCGTAAATGCGAGAAATTGGCTATTTTTGCTTAAGGCCTGTATGCAGCTCTCAAGCTGGTGCCAGCTAAAACTTTGTGGCTATACGTGACATTTATAACTTTGCCATCAAAGCGCCAGACACAAAAGGTATGCCACAATGAACGCCAAGAAAACAATTTTATTCTGCTGTTTTGCTCGTCAAAATTGCTGTGGATTTTGTGTATTTAGCTTTAAAAATATCAGCAATGTAATTAAATGTTATGTTTCTGCATGAAAACTCGAATTTGGGCGAAACAAAATAAATATTAAATCGGCTGAGTTTCAACGCGCGCAAAAAGATGCAGCTGCAACAATCTATGTGGCATGCTTTGTACATTTTCAAACAATTCATCTCATCTGTCAGGGCGAATCTGTTACGCAAAGCGAAGCAAGCGTTTTATCTCGCATCAGATTCAGGAAAACGGCCAAGAAAAAAATCTCCATTATTTCGTGTGTGTGTCCAAGGAATTTTGACATCGGATACTTCACAGTCTGTTGCCTCACTCGTTCCTCAAGAAATAATGGAACGGGCATATATTTCTCTTTTGCTTTTTTTCACAAAAAAACTTTAGAAACCCGTAGTAGAAAGCGTAGCATATTTCTTAAGAACTGCGTACTGGCTCATCTTTGCGCTTCGCGCTGCAGCTGCAACAATCTGTGTGGCATGCTTTGTACATTTTCAAACAATTCATCTCATCTGTCAAAGCGAATCTTTTACGCAAAGCGAATCAAGCGTTTTATCTCGCATCAGCTTCAGGAAAACGGCCAAGAAAAAAATCTCCATTATTTCGTGTGTGTGTCCAAGGAAAAGCAACCTAAACCCTGTGATCTTCAAAAATTTCACGATTCGAACATTGTTTAATGAAAACAAGTGGCAGCATTGCTTTTTCGAGTATACAGTTGCTAATTTGTCATCAACTCTGTTTGTTTTGTTTCCTAATTAATTGAGGAAATTTTAATTGACAGCACCGGCAAATGAATATATACACAAACCAATTTTCGGTAATGGTTAAAACAATTCAAGTTTTTGTATTTAATTTTTTGTTTAAATTTTGTTTTTTCCTTTTCGGTAGGGTTCTTTGAACATTATCTTCTCCGTGAGAATTGATCGTGATAGAAACGGATTTGAATAAGCGACTGGAACACGGCTGTCTGTCAAAAGGATTCATAGCCCGAACACAATGAAAACGACGAGCTACGGACCACAGCTGTCAAATTTTTTTAACACGTACTCTTACCTATTTCTATTTTTCCAGCGACAGATAAGGTTCCTCCTCTTCTTTTATGTCAAACTCATACAAATTCATGATGTCGCTGCCGCGTTCAAAAAAATCATGTCGTCATCGACAAAGCGTTTAGATAATGAAGATAACAAATTGGAAGCTTTGGCCCATAGCCGTCGTTTTCAATGTGTTCAGAACTTATGCCTCATCACGTATCTCGAAACGAGCGTTCGTTTCGTCTGCCACACGAATCGTTCGTCACTTGGTACTTTGTAATTCGTCTAGCAACACAACTGTTGATAGTTACGTTGCTTTCGTTTAGTTTGCAATTTTCTAACACGAAAAGTAGACGAAAGGTTGTAATTGATCGTGGGGATGGATCGTTCAGCCAAAAAATGTTAATACAGTGAAAAATTTATAAATTTCAAACAAAATAACTGTAATCAACATAACAAATAATAATAACTTATGTTTTCACCATTTAAAAACCCCACAACAACATTTGAGGTGCTGATTCAAGAGACGGACCAAAATCCGGATCTGCCAAGAGCAGTACCAGTGTATGGGATGAGATAATGGAAGACACTTGGTAGCAAAAATCCTGGACATTCTAGTAACATAACTAAAAATACGATTTGTTTATTTTTCTTCAGATATGGGCTCACCTCAAAAGCCGTACAAAAAAGAAGATTGCGAGCTATTTTCGTAATATAAATACAACAGGTGGGGGTACCTTTCGGCATTCACCACTGATCGCATCATTTGTATGTCGAAGGCCGCAACACCAAGTGGCCCAGCGCTTGGAATTTCAAGGCCTTCTGCATCACAGGCAGCAGCGTCCTCTGATAATTTGTCAGCGACTGACATGCCAGCACTATTCGTTGTGCGTACATCAACGGTAAGCAATTCAAGAGGCTCCCCTTATTCGGTATCATCCCTAAGTTCGTTGACGCACTACTCGCCACTCCATAGCCACTAATTTCACCAGTAACTACAGAAAAAATCTCTCAAATGAATGGCAAAAATAGTAAACAACATTTGACGGTGATGCCCATTTTCTGTAAAGTGTACCAAATAAATTAAAAATAATAAAATTCTGAAGGAAATATATAAAAATACCTTAATAATTCATTTAGCAACGCTGTTCTAGACGAATACAACGTAATCGACGTAGAGTCTACAAGAAGGCGATCGTTCGACTTACAATATTGTAAGGGGATACGAATTCGCCTGCAGACAAATCGTTTGTGTCCCCTATCGTTCGGATAAATTGGCAGTGGCGGTGACAGTTTTTAAAATAAGCTGTTACTGTTAATATTGGCAGTCACTGCCGCAGCAAACACAATAAGGCGTCGTAAGTGACTGCTTTTTTTTGACATTTCCTTTTGTTTGTTTACATTTTTGTTGTTGCTTTTAGACTTTACTGACATAAACACAAGTTGGCTGCGTTTCATTTATGTTAGATTCAACATGCGAAGTTTGCTGCGATGAAGGCAGTGGCAGTGAATTTAGAATTTGGGCTAAACTGAGCAGTACTGCTAGCTGCAACTGCTGTATTGTGAGTCGCTTCATTGGATACCACACTCTCTAAAAAACAGCTGATTTCGAAAAACTGCCGCTGCCACTGCCACTGGGCTTTACACCGGACAATAATGTCATGACAATAGCAATACATGCACACTTTTGCACTAATACGTGTATACTTCTTCAATTGTCTCAATCACTGTCTTGATTATTTTCAAGACAGTAAATCGGACAATGATTTGACGTATGCAGACAATAATTCTGACGTCTTGTGCAAGAAAGAAGAGAAATTCATAATAAAAGAACTAAAATAACACAAGAGACGCTGATGTGTATGTAATGGGCTGTTTTTGCTTACGCGTAGAAGCACATTTAGCTCTAAATGCCCCTCTAAATGTACATTTATCCATACAAAATTCGTCACCTAAATGCAACTCCATTTATGCATTAAGAATCTAAATGCTAAAAGCAACCCTGTGATCTTCCAAAATTTCCACGATTCGAACATGGTTTAATGAGAAAAAGTGGCAACATTGCTTTTTCGAGTATACTGTCGCTAGCTGCGTTTCAGTGGTCTCCGATCGAGATTTCATTTATTATTTTACATTATTTGGATAAAGAAAATTTACGCAAATTCAACATCGATATGATGCTGATAGAAATCTGGATTAATTTGTGATCAACTCTGTTTGTTTTGTTTCCTAATTAAGTGTGGAAATTATAATTGACAGCACCGACAAATGAATATATACACATACAAATGTTCGGTTATGGTTAAAACAATTCAAGTTTTTGTATTGAATTTTCGGTTTAGAATTTATTTTTTCCTTTTCAGTAGGGATTTGCACATTATCTTTTCCGTGAGAATTTATCGTAATAGATACAGATCTGAATAAGCGACTGGAACACGGCTGTTTGTCAAAAGCATACGATTTCGAACTCGCGTAAATGTACATTTGCTAATTGCGGTAGCATGAACGCTCTTCGAAAACATATGTTCGAAAGTGCTAAATGTTGCATTTTAAATGTAGCAAAAACGCTGCATTACATTGTCTCCTCTCTATATTTTTTTTAGTTTTTAGCTTATATGGGAAAATTTTAGTAGACGGACGGCAAATTCTAGAAAAAGGGGGGATGAGGGGGGGTGGAATAGGACCCCCTTATTTCAAAACTACCCCCCTTTTTTCTAGCAACCCTATAGTTCTTATATAATTTATTGTTAAAGTTTTCATATAAACGATGAATAAGATAGCAAAATAACATACAACTTAGTGCTACCAGACTGGAATTTTGAATAATAAAAGCGGATTTTTAATTCGGAATTTTTACTTAGTAGAATTATTATTTCTGTGTTGCCGAAGAAGGGGGGGCTGAACACATTTTGCAGAGAACACTTTTTTGCGTAGGCGGCCTTCGGCCGCACTTAGGGATTATAACCTTCAGGCAGTAGAATTCTCCCTTCTGTTTTGCGAAGAAAAGGAGCTGAACACCTTTTGCAGAGAACACCTTTCTGCGTAGGCGGCCTTCGGCCGCACTTAGGGATTATAACCCTCAGGCAGTAGAATTCTCCTTTCTGTTTTGCAAGAAAAGGACGCTTTGGAGAACACCTTTCTGCGTACGCGCCGACTAGGTACCAGCAGAGATCTCCTTTCTGTTTGAAAAGAGCTGAACTATTGGCGGCCTTCGGCCGCACTTAGGGATTATAACCCTCAGGCAGTAGAATTCTCCTTTCTGTTTTGCGAAGAAAAGGAGCTGAACACCTTTTGCAGAGAACACCTTTCTGCGTAGGCGGCCTTCGGCCGCACTTAGGGATTATAACCCTCAGGTAATAGAATTCTCCTTTCTGTTTTGCGAAGAAAAGGAGCTGAACATTTTCTTTTGTATTGATTTCCCCTGTATTCCTTTTTAATCATTGCCTTCTTTGTATGTATTGTTTTGTACAATATGGCAACACATGTTATGTGTCAGTTTGCAACCATGTGTTATTGTAAATATGCGTGAAATTCAATGTAATTTACAAGTCGATAAAAGTTTAATTAAAGTGATTTATATACAAGATAAAATAAAAGAAAAGTGTGTAAAGTATTAAGTACAGTGTTATGTGCATTTATACACAAATGCTTTTTTGTTAGGAAACCAAGTGGAACGACTTAAGAAATTTTAACAACAAATAACTTATAAACAATGATATTATTTATATTTTTTAGTTATACATGTTTTAGAGGATACCTCCCTTAACATCCTGACCAAGTTTCATTTGTTAATTCCACCTGGTTTTCTTAAAACACAAGGTGCGGCTGACTACTAAAGCCCACCCGCTTATATAGCTCGCGCGAAATACGTATTATAATACAACGGTCACGTCCGACATTTTGCTCAAAATGAACTGTCATAACTATTGTCAGGACGCCTACGCCACGGAGACTTTTATCAGTATTTGACAACTAATAAGTATTTCTTTTTTGTCTTGACAGCATTGTCTAATGTAAACGCGCCGTAAGATAACAAGATTATTAAGTGAGTAACGACTCGGTACTTCAAGTCAGGGGTTGTACCTGCTACTAAGTAACGAATACATACGGTTTGCTACAGCTCTAGGTAAGACAGAAAGTGTGTGGCAAATGCTTAAATTTGGAATTATCGAAATTTGTGGTGAACAATTCATTTGCCGAAATTGAGTAGCGAATTATTTTCGATACTACATTGGGCTATTACAAAGTTTTGCGTTGGTACTCACGAACAACTTCGATTATTGAGAAAAATTTGTTTTAAGAGAGACACTAATTATGTCTTATCCATCTCGTGCACCTATACCACCATACATGAACCCAAATATACCTCCTCCTCATGTAAGTTATCGGAAATATATCTAGTTTTAGTGTTAAAATTATATTTTCTGAGTAGATGATGCCGCCAGTACCTTCAGCACCAAGAAGTTATAGAACCTCCGCCACTATCAGCTCTCAACCCACAGTCTATCAGCGTTTACCCGACCCGGTTCCTCAATTTCGAGGTCCGATAATTACGGTTTTTGTTGGTATGTACTACTCTGCATCCTAGGAAATTCGTAATATACACTTGTCCACATATTGTAGGAAATATAAGCGAACGTGTGCCTGAAGCCTTAATTAAAAGAATTTTGTCCGCATGTGGGGTGGTGGTTAATTGGAAACGAGTGTCTACCTTTGGTTTCTGCGAATATGAGTAAGACCCAAATTTTGGTTAATAAACTAAAAATTGTTAATTGTCGCTTGTATATAAACAGTGGACCCAATGCTGGAATGCGGGCTGTTCGTCTTCTCAGTGAACTTGATATAGACGGGAAAAAACTTGTCGCTAAAGTGGATGCAAAAAATAAACTTCTGTTAGACAACTTTAAGGAAGAAGAATTAAAGAATGGTATTAATGTGTCAGCGGTGGATGAAAAGTCTGAAGATGACTTCGTTCTCAATCAAATGAGAAAAATACTTGGTGATCATAAGCACGAATTTGATGAGTTTGACGGAAATTCTCGAGATGTATATGGCGGCAGAATAAATAAGAACAAAGCTGTTCGCATAGAAGATAAAATAACAAAAGTTCTTCACGAAACAAATTTGGAAGAAGAAAAAAGGAACTTAATTAGTACCGAAATTGGGAAATTTAGGAAAAGAGCGGAGGCCGATGAAAATCGGAAGGAGAAAGAGAAGGAGAAAATGAGAGAAAAGGAGAAGGAAAAGGACAAAGAAAAAGAAAAAGACAAGGAGAAGGACAGGGAACTTGAGAAAGAAAGAGATAGGGATAGGGAAAGAAATGTATCTGATACAATGAAGGACGATATTAGTGAAGAAGATTGGGATGCAGATGAGCAAAGAGAAAACCCCTTTAACAAAGTGGAGAAAGTAGTGATTAGCAGGGGTCGCCAATCGAACAGTTTGTCACCTAATAGAAAAGAAAAAGATCGAGACAGCAGAAGGAGAAGGAGTAAATCTCGTTCAAGAGAAAGAGAGCGTGATCGAGAACATAGGGAACGAGAACGGGAACGAGAGAGGGAACGTGAAAAGGAACGTGAGAGAGAGCGTGAGCGTGAACGAGAACGAGAACGAGAACGAGAACGGGAAAGAGAACGTGAACGTGAAAAGGAGCGTGAACGGGAAAGAGAACGTGAGCGTGAGAGAGAAAGAGAACGCGAAAGGTAAGAATCAAGGCGAATTTATAAAAGGCGGTGTTAACAGAACAAAAACAAAAATTACAATAACAAATTATACGAACATGGACAATCAGTGCAAAAAAAAATTACGACAAACACATCATTTTGGCAAAAGGTACAAATTGCCCGTGAAATCAGCGGATCCTATAACAACACCTTGTATAGGTTCGCCTTGGTAAGAATACAACGTTTATTCCGGGCTATCGCAGATTCCATGATAAAAACATTACAAGGTAAAACCATTGAGAGGCAGTCTGACGTTTTCAAGCAATATAATTTTCAAATTCAAAACTCAAACTTACATTCTTATTTTTAATCTCAAACAACAATTGTGAAGAATTTAATTTTTCTATTTTAATTTGTATATGGTTTTAAAATGCTTGAAACGACAGAAAATAAATCATTTGACAACAGTAAATTTTTGACAACCGCAGAATAAAATATAAAATGAAGTGAAATGAGTGTTTTAAGTAAACATCTACCATCATTGATTGTAATTCATCAATTTAAGCTTTTGATCCATTTAATTTAATCAATTAAAGCGTTTGAAACATTAAAGCAATTTATTTACCAAAAATATTTAAAGTAGTGTAATACTTCTTAATTTTGCCACCAGAAACTCGATTTCCAAATATTTTATTGTTTTTGCTTACATTTGAAGCAGAAAAATTATACATATTGGCTGCATTTCTTTATTCATTCTGAACGTTTGGAATAAACTTTTTTGTTTATTTATTCTTTAGAACGTTCCTGATATGTTGACGTATATTTCAAACGCATTCTGTTTATTCCGGCTGTGAAATTGGATTATCCGGAATGTATAAAGAAACGCAGCCATTAACAGTCTGCGTTTGTCAAAATTTTATATGCATTTGTCAATTTAGACTCATGAGCTAGTGAAATTTTATTCACCTCATACTTGTCAAAAATTTACTCGCAGCGAACTTTGTTACCGATTCACACACGCTCTATGAATCAGAATTGATGCATTGACTGACGTATGCATTTAAAGAATATGCTACTTTTGTAGCTATACGGATTCCGTGATTGCATTTTCCTAGATTTCGCGAAAAATCGGACTACCATGGATCCAGTTACAGCCCTGATTACTGTAATATAACTTTGCGGTCATAACCAATTGGACTACAGACGTTTTTCACTTAATTGTAAATTTGTTATTTATGTTGTATTAGAGCGTGTCATTCGCTGTCAAATTGAGAAAGGTAAATTTTATTTCCCCGTGTGAACATGCAGAAAGTCCTTGTCACTTTGTAAATCAGTTTCAGAAATAAAAGTTGCAAGGTGTGATAAAACGCAAATCGATTTCGAAAATTATTTCAAATTGCTCTTGCTGCATTAGCAATTTTTAATTTTGTTGCAAGTACTGTCAAACGATTCTAGTATTGAAAGTTTGAATAAAATAATCTTTATAGCCCAATCCTGTATCGTTGACAAAAAATTTTTACTGACACTTCAACTTATTAGGTTTGCTCGTCGAAAATCCAGCAAGAATTATCCAACACTCAAAATATCAGAAAGTAAGAAAAAATTTCTTTCAAATTCTCTCTCATGTTGAGAAACTTGCAAATTTCTGCACGAACGCAAATTTGTGGGAATTTGAAAGTTTCCCTGCCAGCTGGTGTCCACGGTTGCATTTCAAACATAATAAATTTTTATAGAATTTTTAAAATTCTTTAAGATGGACAAAAACGGGATATACACGTATAGTTCTTGTTGCTCTGACCACAGTATGCAGTAATCCAGATAGCCAAAACAAAAAATGTAAATATGCTTATTTGACATTTTGTTTGAATGTATTGGTTGATATTTTTTCACAGGCGTCGTTTTCGTTAACCCAAATGAAATCCAATTTAAATATTTTCTTATAGTGAAAAATATTTTCAAGTCACATAAAATAAAATAACGAGAAAAACAAAATTCCAAGCAAATCAAGCCTGAAGCGTAAGCGATTATGACCTGATGCAGTTCCTACATAAGTCAAACCGTGTTCCGAACACAACTTTGAGTGAATAATTGTGGGCTGACTTTGTAAAATTGTCCCATCGATTAGGCGGTAAAACAAGTATTAGTTAGAGAACTCTCTAATTTTCAAATGCACGAAATTTGTATGTATTTGTTTAGCCGCTTATTCACATTTGAAAGAGGATAATGCTTGAATTAATGAAAGTAAAGACGGTTTATGCAGATAAGAAAGCGCGTTTACATATATCAAAATATTCAGAATGACGAGATGAATTGGTTCAGCCCTCTCTGTTTGTAAACACGCTAACTCGAACAAAATTTAGATATTTTAACGAAAGTCGGTGTCGAAGTTGCATTTGGTATAATTTAGGTTAGTGTTAAATTTTGGCGAAATCTGCCAATAACCACGCTCACCTCCACATAGTAATTAAAAATATTTTGGTTTTATTATTATTTTTTTTTTCGAATTTCGCTGTTCAAATTTACATTTCAAATATATCAACAAATATTTGTGGGTACTTTTGCATCAGTCGTTGCCTATGGGTTAATGACAAAAAAATCTTATACATTCACAATGTATTCATGTATTAATTTTCAAATAAGCATATTGTCAATGGTTGGTTTACTGTATACTGTGGTTCTGGCTTTCTTTAACATACATTTCAATTCCTTTATCGTACTAGCTGTCGGGTTTCTTAACACTAGAGTGCACGCGCTCTTTTTTTACACCAATGCACGCGTGGCCTATAGTAGACCATTTTAAAATATTAAATGGTTTTTTAGATAACATTTAAATGAAATTTATAGTTAAATGGCCATATTCATAAAAAATAAAGTAGCTTTATAAAAGGTTTATAAATTAAAAAATGTATGAAAACCTCAATTTATAAAGCTCTTTAAACCTACTTCATTTTTTATGAATAAGGCCAAAAAAATATAGTGGTTGTTCACACTTGCCTGGTTATTAGCCCTGCAAACCATTTTTTCAGAGTATTCTGCATTGTAAAGAAATTTTAAAGAATTCGTTAAGATTTAATTCGATTTTTTGTCGAATTTTCTAAAATTAAATAAATTACGCACACTTCCATTATTTTACGAAATTTCGGAAGAAAATCTGTGAAGCAACGAAAATAATGCTGCTATGTGAAGAATATCTTTCAGCATTTTTCCAGAATTTTCTTTATTTTTCGTACAGAAATTTCTTTACGAGTTCGTGTCAACCCCTTCATATAATTTTCTTTGAAAATTCGTAAAAAAATCGTTACAGAAATCAGATACTCCTAACGATTTCCTTAAGATTTCGGGAACTTTGGTTTGCAAGGAGGTTATCTGGTTAAAAATAATTTTTCTGTAGTGTATTTTGTTGTACAATAACAAAAGTGCATACGCGTGGAAGTCAAGCGCGGTATTCACTCGTCGACAAATTTAATGCAGAAGGCTTTCCTGGAACCGCGTCGCTATAACATACAAAACTGTCAAGGTATCAACAAAAATGTTACGGTGGTCTACTATAGTAGGCCGCGCGTGTACTCTAGTGTTAAATCGACTCTCGTTGCAATTGCATTCCTATTGCGAATACAAATTTTTTCACCCGAGTTAAGTTCAAATCATTGGCGCGTATTCATAGTCCAGCAACTAAGTCGAAACTAACAAAGTTGCAACTTAAATTTAAGTACCAACTTAAAATCTACCTCTATTCATAGTCGCATTTCAAACTTCTACTAAGTAGGTTCGACTTAGTTTACGATATAGCAAAACGAGTGTGAAAATGTATCGATTTTTCTTTACGATATTTTGGAAAAATTACATTTTTATTAAATAATGTAAACTTTGATCATCCGTTTATGTAATTTTTATTTTCATTGCATGATTATGCAAAAGAATAAGGTATCATTTTCTTGTTAATTGTGTGAAATAGCCAGAACAACCGCAGTGATGTGAAGTCGATGTTTATCGAAAGCATGCTGTGAAACATGCAAATAGTAGATATCTAAATGTTATGCACAAATTTACTTTAAAAGAATTAGCGTGAAACTGACTTATTATTTGAGAATTTATCTAAATTATTCCAATTATGATGTAGCTTTATTCGAATTGTAATACGCATTAAATTTCATCTTCCGATTAAAATGGATCGATCTTTGTAAATTTTAATGGGAGATTATTCAATATTATCAAAGTCACCCTCTACCAACTTAATTTTTACATATTTCGTCTGTTTTCCCTTAATTTGATAAAATACTTCTTCTTCCTAGTTACGACTTAGTTGCAGCTGCAGCCGAAACTAAATTTTAAGTTGATACTTAGCCAGAAAAGTCGAAACTAAGGCGACTATGAATAGCTTTAGTAGTGACTTAGAATAGTTTCGACTTAGTTGAGTACTAAATATGACTATGAATATGCGCCATTGGAATTAACTAAATTAATTATATCAACAAGTATTTACTTCCTTTCTTCATAAAAAAAACGCTCGTGTTTATAAGCTTTTAAATTTAACGAACTTATTTATTCAATTTGCAAATTCTCTCAGGAGAATTTTCACTTTGCGCTCTCAGTTTTGGAGTGATGGATAATTTTTTGGTCTGCACGAACGCGATTTGGGCAAAAATCATGATAATTCGTACAAATTTGTACAAATTTTTTGCTCGACGAACAAACCTATTATTTCGCTATGGCCACTGCTACAGAAGAGAGCCGTTGCCAACCAGGAACTGCTTGCAGAGCATTATGTTATGCTCCTTAACAGGGAGCATGTGGGCCTCCTCGTGCGGGTGGTGATGCGGCGACATCAAGAGGCATCCTGTCGCTGTCCTAAGTGCCATGTTCTGGCTAGTCTACAGAGTATTCTCTGACTGTTTGTGTGATGACAGAAGATACTTCGTTTTGTCCTCGTTCACCACGAGACCCATTCGCTTTGCTTCTCTATCTAGTCCCGAGAAGGCAGAACAGATGTAGTTTTTGTTTTTACTGATAAGGTCGAGAGCGATTCAGTTCTGTGGCTCTTATTATCTTCTCCAACTTCAGGTTAAAGAAATCACACGATAGGGAGTCACCTTGTTTGAATCCTCTGGTATCAAACGGCTCGGAGAGATCCTTCCCAATTCTGACAGAGCTAGTGGTATTGCTCAACGTCATTTTTCCGTATTAGTTTCGCGGGAATACCCAATTCAGACATCGCGGCATAAAGACAACTTTTTTTTCGTGGTGACCAAAGCAGCTTTAAAATCGACAAATAGGTGGTCGCGGGTCTTTTCCAAGATTTGGCGTATTGTGAATACCTGCTCTGTGGTGGATTTTCAAGGTCTAAATCCGCACTGATAAGGCCCAATCAGATTGTTGACGGTGAGCTTCAGTCTTTCACACAATACAGTCGATAAGATCTTGTAGCCTATGTAGCTGATCCCGCCGTAGTTGGCGCGTATGGCGGGATCGCCTTTCTTGTGGATTGCGCAGAGCACACTTAAATTTCAGTTGTCTGGCATGCGTTCATCTGACCATACTCTGCATAAGAGTTGGTGCATGCACCTTATCAGCTATTCGCCGCCGTACTTGAATAGCTCGGCTGGCAGGCCGCCAGCTCCAGCCGCTTTGTTGTTTTTCAGCCGCGTAATCGCTATTCGTACCTCGTCATAGACAGGCGGTGGGACATCGACTCCATCGTCGTGGACTGGCGGCTCGGGTTCGTCTTCTCCACTACTTTCAGCGCTGCTACCATTCAGTAGTGTGGAAAAGCGGTTGCCTCCATAATTTAAGTACGCTCTGGATATCGGTCACTAGGTCGCCATTGTTGTTCTTACAGGAGTTCGCCCTGGTCTTGAAACCTTATTGTTCCCTATAACGGTCCCACATATCTCGCGTTGCACCCGATCGCAGCGTGACCCTGTAGGCGGCATCTTTTGTCTCTGCAGCTTTTTGACATTCCTCACGTACCAGCTGTTCGGGGCTCGCTTAAATGCGGCGGCGGTACTTAATGAGCGGGAAATGTTGTTCCACTGCTGTTGTTGTTGTTGCGGCTAAAACAACCCCGCCCAGATCGGTTAGTATTTCCGTCGTTGTGGTCAAGCTCAACTAACGGAATACTCAAGAAGCGTGCAGCCTCTATAGGGTCTGTCCACAGGGACAGAGGCGTTAGTTGTGTCTGGGTATCCGTGCATAGGAAGAGATTTTTCGAGTCGTGGGGTGTCTCTCCGCACTCCGGACACTTATTTGGCACATCTGCATCTATTCTGCTCAGGTATGAGTTTAACCTGCTGCAGTAGCCAGAGTGAAGTTGGGCTATTGTGGTTCTAGTCTCCCGAGTCAGACGAAGCTCCGTCTCGCCGATGCCAGGTGGTTGTGTGCCTAGAACGGCATTCACAGGTCTGTAGCCAGTTTCTGTAACTCTTCTCTACCGATTATTTCTCTACTGGTAGAGAATATACGTCATTCTCTAATAGTCATTAGCAGTAGAGAACAAGGCGGCGAATTCATATCTCAATTCGCTTTGGTAGAGAATTGTTACAGAAACGAGCTACTGGAGTCTACATAAGTCGAGACTGACGCCCTGTGAATGCCGTTCTGGGCCTGTCGGTAAGCCTTGTGAACCTCTGGACTTCGTCCGTCAGTTGTTGTTGTTGTTGTAGCGGCTACAACAACCCCGCCCAGATAGGTAAGTCCCTCCAATCGTTGTCGTCAAGCTCTACGAACGTTAGCGTGGTGGGATTTAGAGGGCATACGAAGAGATGCTGTGACTCATGGGGCGACTCCGCATTCCGGGCATTCATTGAGAACATCTTCGTTTAATCTGCTCAGGTATGAGTTCAACCTGCTGCAGTAACCAGAACGCAGTTGGGCTGTTGTGGTCCGAGGCTCCCTATGCAGACGAAGTTCTGTCTTGTCCACGTCTGGTGGATGTGTGCCTAGAACGGCATTCACAGGTCGGAAGTCTACATAACTCGAGACAGCCTCTCTGTGAATGCCGTTCAAGGCCTGTCGATAAGCTGTCGGGTCCAGAGGTTGTTTGATGAACCTCTGGACTTCGTCCGTCAGTTCGTAGAGATGCCTCCTGACGTGCCTGGGCGAAGGCTCTTCTGCAAGGAGTTGTCTGTTCCTATCGCTGTCCTGAGTGCCGTGTTCTGGCAAGTCTGCAGCTTCATCCACTGCGTCCTACTACTCCCCGGTGCCCACACGGGCGCTGCGTAGTTCAGAACCGGCCGGCCAGATGCCTTGTACGTTGCCAGCAACGTTTCTTTGTCTTTGCCCCAAGTGTTGTCGGCTAGCGACTTGATGACTTTGTTGCGGCTTTCTACTTTGTTGACAATCGCGGTTGTGTGCGCCGAGAAGGAGAGCAGACTATCGAATGTTATTCCGAGTATCTTCGGGTTGTTCACCGTCGGAATTGGTGTATCATCGCCGTGAATTCCCAGTTGAAGTCTGACCTCCTTCGTCTAGGTGGTAAAAAGTGTGCCTGAGCATTTTGTAGGGGAGAGGGTTAGGCTCCGTGCAGTGAAGAAGCGAGAAAACTCGGCGAGCTAACCGTTTACTTTCGAGCTCAAGTCATCAATTCCATTCCCGGATGCCGTGATCGATCAATCGTCAGCATAAGAGACTATCGAGACTCCCTCTAGTGGTTGAGGGAGCTTTGAAATGTAAAAGTTAAACAGTGGTGGAGAAAGGACACCACCCTGTGGAGCCCCCTGTTTTATTTTCCTCGGTTTGCTCGATTTGTCTAAAAGTTACTGACGAGTGACGACTACTCAGATAATTCGCCGACCACCGTTTGAGTCCCTGTGGGAGAGAGAGACATAGAGGCCGTCTTCTAGTAGCGTTGAATGGCTGACAGTGCCGAACGCCTTAGACAGGTCCAGCGCTACTAAAATGGTTCTCTCACAGGGGCGCTTTCGGTTTAGGCCACGAGTTATCTGGGTATTTATGGCGTTAAGTGCTGTTGTTGTGCTGTGCACTTTACGGAATCCATGCTGATGCTTCGCTGGGGTCAGGAGATGTCAGGAATTACGAGAGTGGCCATTGACAAATTGAGGACCTCCGTTAGGTACGCTACTCCCGTAGGACCCAAATTTTTCAGCATCAGCATGCATATTCCGTCGGGTCCAATGGCTTTGGAGGCTTTCGCCTCTCCGATGGCTACCCTTACCTCACCGCTGGTGTAAACAAGAGGCGCACTAGGTGTTGGCAGTTTATGCAGCCGTCTGGTCACTCGACGCTTTGGCTTTATCCACCGGAGGATGCAGTAAGAACTGTCGGCTAAAATAGCTCGCACATCGCTCCGGGTCTGACGAAGCGTGGTCGCCAAAATTTATTTCAACTCTGTGGTCATGATTAGTCGGTTTACCAAAGCTTACTCACACCAGAGGCGAAGTTGCAGGTCTTCAGATGCTCTTCCCACTTCTTCCGCTTATGTACGTTCACAAGTTGCTGAATCTCCGAGTTGAGATCCCGGATACGGGGATTTCCGGGATCGGCCTGACGAAGGCTATCACGCTCATCGGCTAGAACAGCCACTTCAGCAGGGAAGTTTGGACGGGGGTCCGTTGTGCATCCTGCTGGTACGAAGCGAGCTGCAGCAGCTGTGACAACCCTGCGGAACTTACGTTCACAGAGGTGGCCGTCGGTTGGTGTAGGGAGCGCAGAGAAGGTGCTTTCAGTAAATTCAGCGAAGCCTTTCCATCAACTTCAGTAAAGTTAGATATAGGTCCGGTGTTCCGCGGAAGCAAAGTCGACTGGTTTATCGATCGAGATGACTATGGGCAGATGGTCTGATGCCAAGATCCGCATAGGTCGCCATGATACGCTATTTATCAGACCAGCGCTGACTATTGTTATGTCTGGCGAACTGCAGCAGCTGCCCATAATCCTGGTGGGTGCGTCGTCGTTCAGCCAAGTCTGTTCCCCTACGATCGTTTGACAGGCTTGAATGCCTAAGATCGTGGTGGGCATTAAAGTCAACCATACGGTTTTGAGCTCTGAGAAGCGCACCTATTTCAGGGTGATATCCTGCCGCGCAGCTGGGGACAGAGGTATCCGTGCGGTCGATGTCTGCTTCGATGAGACGATACTGCACGGTGTTGGGCGTGATGAACGCTAAGCCACCATCCTTATCTCGCTCGCGATCTCGACGGTGCATATTGTATGCGGCGCAATTCATCAATGTTGAATTGCTGTGCCAACTTCGTCTCTTGGACCGCAACTATTAATATTCCATGCCTTCCCATAATGACGGTTATCTCCTCGATCTTGCTCTGAAGTCCTTTACAGTTGAATTTGAAGGAGCTTCGTGTGGTTCGGGAGACGTGTTGATATGTGGGGGGTGAGGGATGTTTGTTGCCTTACCGCCATTGGCTGTGTGCGCTGCTGTGGAGGGTGCCGCCCTGTGGTGGTGGGTGGCTTC
The DNA here is from genome assembly GCF_001687245.7 of Rhagoletis zephyria. NCBI lineage: Eukaryota > Metazoa > Arthropoda > Insecta > Diptera > Tephritidae > Rhagoletis > Rhagoletis zephyria. The sequence goes on from NW_016159627.1 coordinate 36,408, forward strand.
GCAATTGTGCAGCGCAACACGGGCCCTCGAAGTTCTTCGTCCTATCTCGCGTGGTGCGCAGACCTGAACATGCCCTAAAGTGGCACCAGCCAAGGCAGGTATTGCACTTGACTGATGTCACGTTACGGAATATCCTGGTCTGGCACACCGTGCAGATTGTAGGAGGAACCAGGAGTTGTTGGGAGCGGCGTGTGGTGCGGTTGTGTCTGTTGTGTGGTTGTGGTGGTGGTGCAGTTGTGTCTGTTGTGTGGTTGTGGTGTGATCTATTATGTTGTTGTGTTGTGGTGCTGTGGTGTTTGTGTTGAGCTGCTCAGGTGGACTGGGGTTTGGAGGATGCTCTGTTTGAGCAGCAGGGGGCCACAAATGATGTGGTCCACTGCCGATTAGTCCGTAGGCCAGAGCAGACTCTGAGGTGACTCCACCCGGCGAAAGCATTGCACTTGACTGAGGTGGAGTTGTGGTGTAATCGTCTCTGGCATACACAGCAGGTGGAAGTTTCTGGCCCTGGGTTTGACTCGATGCCAGCAGAAGAGTACCTAGCAAATGTAGCCCTTTGGACGAACAACTTCCGAGATATTTCACCGACCTAAATGGGGTTAGATCGCCGAAACAACAGCCCTTGGTCGGGTAAAACCCGAGTCATTCCGGTAAGTAGAACCGGCTGTCGTGGGAATGTAGATCCACTGCTAAGGTATGTGGGTTTGTTTAGGAGTGCTCTCAGAGAGCAGGTGTGAGAGTAGAGTGGCGAATAAATTGGCCGTCTGTTGTGATTGCATATTTTCCTCGTTAATCTTTCCTTGCATTGTTGGGCGCACATTTTTGCTGCACAGAGGCGGCTGAGTGTCTTGGCTGCAACAAGATATTTTAAATTTCGAAAAAAATTTCAGTTAGGGCCTTTCTACATTTCATCAACGATGTGTATGCACATACATTGATCTGTTGGACGCAATTTAATAAATGAATATTTTTTTATGAAGCGAGGAAATATTAGTTTAAAGCAGTGATTGAAACAACAGCCCTTGGTCGCCCCCAGGGGTCCACGGAAGACTCGACGGGGGTCCACGGTGACGTGAAAAAAAAATGGGGGTCCATGAGTTGTAGTAATTGGGGGTCCACGAAAATGTATCTGGTTTCGATATAAATAACCAAAATGATTGCTTGATATCCTCTTTATTTAACTTTAATTTTTTTGAGTGATGTATAGTGCTTTTTACGCACTGCTGCACTTGCCGTCACTTTGTGTTTTCCCTGCAAACCATTTTTTCAGAGTATTCTGCATTGTAAAGAAATTTTAAAGAATTCGTTAAGATTTAATTCGATTTTTTGCCGAATTTTCTAAAATGAAATAAATTACGCACACTTCCATTCTTTTACGAAATTTCGGAAGAAAATCTATGAAGCAACGAAAATAATGCTGCTATGTGACGAATATCTTTCAGAATTTTTCCGGAATTTTCTTTATTTTTCGTACAGAAATTTCTTTACGAGTTCGTGTCAACCACTTCATGTAATTTTCTTTGAAAATTCGTAAAAAAATCGTTACGGAAATGAGATACTCCTAACGATTTCCTTAAGATTTCGGGAAATTTGGTTTGCAGGGTTCATACGTGGGGAAGTATTAAAGGCCACCTGCAGACTAACAAGAACCGGAAGCTGGTATTACAATGAGTGGGGCCCGGCGACAATTGCTGGGGGCAGAGTTTTAAGCACTTGTGTCTTCTCAATGCTACAGGATAGTACGCCACCATTACCTTTGTTCAAGAGATTCTATAATGTTGAGTTCCCTGAGACTGAATGCTGGTTTGATTCCATCGCTGAGACCGTACTTACACATTGTCGAAACTTCACTGATGGCTACAAAACTGACTCTGGGTCATGATCTGGGGTCTTTTTCGAGGTTAATGGAGATGAGCTTGACTCTTCTGTAGGGGAATATGCTTCGGTCTTCCAGGCTAAGGTAATTGCAATACCCAAAGCCATGGACTACGTGGTGGAACATAGGTGGAGGGGAAGGAGTTTACGTGACTGCAGTGACAACCAAGCTGCACTTAAGGCACTGACCAGCCCTCTATTTAAGTATTTCCAAACTAGTTCGGCAATGCAAGTCTCGACTAAAATATGATGGTGAACATAACGAGGTTGTTTTACTCTGGGTGCCAGGTCACTCTGGAGTACCTGGTTATGAGACATCTGATCGTTTGACCAGAGTTGGCTCAGACCAGGCATTCCTCGGTCCGCAACCAGTTTTAGCACTCCCACCTTCGGCAATCGAAGCCACCATCAGAAACTGGGTGAACACTTCGCTCAGAAATGACTGAGAGGCATCGAGGGGATGCAGGTGGGCAAAACTCATGTTGCCTTCAATCTCACAAGGTCTATGCAATTTTTTGCTCTCACTGAGCACACGACACTGCAGACAACTTGTTGGACTGCTGACTGGTCACTTCACGTGGCACAAACACCTGACTGTGATAGGCGTAAATGACAAGTCCATTTGCCCATCTTGCCTTGAAGAAGATGAGACGGTGGAACACTTTTTGTGCTTCTTGCTTGATTGGTTATTTGTCATAGATTTTTTTAAACTCGTTCTTTTCTCTATTGTCAGTTTCTGAATTAAAAGTTTGGCGTCAAAAGCTTAGCCGTTTTGATGTTTTAAGTTTTTTGTTTTAAAAATGTGATAAATATTTTTCGCCTCACCTTAAAACTCGGAGCGATAAAAATAAAAATGATGCCATTAACATAATAAACTATTTTACATATACTCCACGTGCAAAGTCATGAGTGAGCCGAACTTTTGATGAGTTTATGGTAAAGATAACGCTAGCGCTCGCAGTGCTCTTAAAAAATATAACTCTTCCGAGCGAGAGAGTATTTTGATATATTTACGTGCTCTATTTTTTAAAACCTACAAGTGTGTAATCACATTATTTTTATAAATAGAACACAAGAAAATATTTTACTTTTATTTTGGCCACTCAGAGTTTAGTTTTTGAATTCACCCGCGATGCAAATTTACATTGTTACAGTTTACATTGTTATATTTATAAATGTATCAGCAGGGGGTCCACAGAAACCAGTAAGTTTTTGAAAGGGGTCTACAAGGAAAAAAAAGTTTGGGACCTCTGGTTTAAAGCATGAAAATGCACAAAGCATGCCACATAGATCGTTGCAGCTGCAGCGCGAAGCGAAAATATGGCCAACTTCCCTCTTTTTTGAGAGCGTTGATCAGCCGGTTTATTATTTATTTTGTTTCGTCCAAATTCGAGTTTTCATGCAGAAACATAAAATTGAATTACATTGCAGATATTCTTAAAGCTAAATATACAGTCAGTCAATAAAGTTTAGGTACAGCGAATTTTTTACAATATGGGCAACTATTTTTTAAATATTTTATTTTTCGCTAATTTTTTATAAAAATATGGTTAATTCTACAACAAAAACCCCAAAATTCAAAGTTCCAAACCTTGTGCAAAATTAAAGAAAATTCTGCAAAATTTCATTCAAATATTGCACTGTTTATTTACACTCTCTAGGAAAAACCTGTATGCAGTTTTTTTAGCCCATTCAATTTTAGTATAATAAAGTGCAAGTATGAGGAAGCTAGGAGTTACCATTGATTTTTGGGGAATTTTTTTGTTGAAGGTGTCGCACATTTTTTCCATATAAAAAATGTATCAAACATTATTTTATATGGAGAAAATGAGCGACACCTTCAACAAAAAAAATTGCTATAAATCAATGATAAGTCCCAGCTACCTCAAACTTGCACTTTGTTTTACTAAAATTGAATGGGCTAAAAAACTGCATACTCAACTTTTTTCTAGAGAGCGTAAATAAAAAGTGCAATATTTGAATGAAATTTTGCAAAATTTTCTTTAATTTTGCACAAGGTTTGGAACTCTAATTTTTTGGTTTTTTGTTGTAGAATTAACCATATTTTTATAAAAAATTATCGAAAAATAAAATATTAAAAAAATAGTTCCCGTATTGTAAAAAATTCTCTGTACCTAAACTTTATTGACTGACTTGTATGTACATATAAAATTCACAGCAATTTCGACAAGTAAAAAAGCAGTACAAATTTGTTTTCTTTCTTGGCGTTCATTGTGGCATACCTTTTTTGTGTTTGCCGCTTTGCTGGCAAAGCCACAAAGTTTTATCTGGCATCGGCTTTACAACAATTAGATACTTTAATATCATACACATTAAATGAAATAAAAAATATATATATATTTTTTAAGAATAAAATCTAAAACTAAACAAATGTAATAAAAAACAAAAAAACAAAAATTAAATAAAGGCGGAAGAAAAGGTACCGCTGCCCGAGGACTCGGACTCGAACTCGGATCTCTTCTTTGGCACTCTAGTGCCTTGCTCACTTGGCCATTGCGACTGAAAACATTCGGCGCTGGCAACCATATTTTCGAATTCAGTTGGATTCAGTGATAGCTATTTTTTCGTATTCGTAGCAGGGATTAGAGTTCATAGATTTTTTACGGTGGATGCCGTGATAGCCCTGTTTAATTCGCTGTGTGTACAGCCAAATAGCATTTTCCGAAATTTTACCTGCAATTCACTTTTCGGAAATAAAAACCACTTTCGAAAGATACTTTATAAGCAACGGCTGTGTTCAGAAATGTATCAGGCAAAAGCATCAGTCTCTTTTATTTCTAAACTATAATTTATGGAAATTCCATATTTGCACATCTAAGTCCCAATTCGACATTTAGCCATGGTTGCGCCTATTGGGCATTTCCATCAATTATAGTTTAGAAATAAAAGAGACAGATGCTTTGGCTTAACGCATTTCTGAACACATAAACGTCTTACTGCTCATGCAACTGCTTTCTGAAATTTTTTATTTGCCAACTTTTTTGAGAAACGAAATCGCCATAAGTTTAGCTCTAAAGCTTTAGCAATGTAAAGAAACTCCATTCTTCGAAACCAAAAAAAAATTTTACACTAAGGGCCAGTTTTTCAGTGCAAATTTAAACTTGGATCTCATGAACTGTGTTTATCTTGAACAGCTGTCGACATTTAAACCAGCCTAATTCAAAACGATTAATGGGTTATAAAGTCAACAATTTAATACAAATTAGCATTTAATGTGAAACCTTTGGCATTTAGTATAGCTCCTAACCCTTCTATTCATAGTATGCACAAAGCTTTCACATACATATATCCTACAGGTTACTTTTAAGGTCACTCTTGCTCCAGATTTGACGCTCGCGTGATTTGGATTCCATGCAAGCAAGGAAATTTGGAAAGTCCCGGAGGACATGGAGGGCCAAAGAAAATATATACACCACAAGCAGAGAGAAGGATGGCTCCATATACATATCAAAATAGATCCAAAACAATCAGCAGTAGCTATTGCAAAATGGCTGTCCACCCACATACTGTGAGGAATTGTCTGCGGTCGTTGGATTTTCGACCATATACACTGCGTAACAAACAATATTTGAGCCATTCTTTTTTAAGTCGGACGGATTTCGTAAAAAAAAATATATCATGTCTCCGATTCGCTTCAAATTTTTTTTCGTGGGTTCTATACATGAAATAAGCTAACACGTGTTCGAGGAATTTTTTTTCTTTCGTTTCTTCGGGGATATGATCTGTCAAAGTTTGCATTTTTTCGTGATTCTGACTAATCATGTACTTCTTCAAATCGTTATATCTCGGGTTCTGATCATCGTAGAGAGTTCACTTTAATGTAATTTTAAAGCTAAAGAAACATTTCTATATATAAGATGGCCAAGATTGTCCTAAAGCAGACATAGCTATTAACAGTGGAACTTTTTGAAGTTGATTTGCATAATGAAGACCAGTAAATTAGGGATTTAAAATTATACCATCGTAATCCATGTTTAATCTATCTATATATATAAATGTGAATGTCTGTTTGTTTATTACCTTATAACTTTTGAACCGCGACACGGAATCGCACGAAACTTTGCACACTTATTTTTTTTACCCCGGGAAGGGTACAGGCATAGAGAAAAATCGGGAGTACTGGAAAAAGGGCGTGGCACCTCCCATACTAACTAACTTAAAATATTTGTAGTAGAGTACTAGAACTTGGTGTCGAGATAAATGAAATTAATTCCATACTCATGGGAAAAAATGGGCGGAATTGGAAAAGGGGGCGTGGCACCTCCCGTAGGCCTGAAATATTTAATCAGCTATAACTTCGGAGCCGTAAGTCACATGAACTTGAAATTTGGTACGCAGACATATCTATGGTAGGTGCTTTTAGTGGTGACAGGTAATAAGGTCAATGGAAATAAGGTCAATTGACTTTATTTCCCACCCTGGTGCGAAATAAAGTCAATTGACATTATTACCTTTTCAAAAGCGAAATAAAGTCAACAAAAATTTGGAAATAAAGTCATTGACGCTATTTCCTCATTCAAATGGAAATAGCGTCAACAATGCTTAAAGTATGTCGAT
>NW_016159627.1:43299-80907 GCF_001687245.7 Rhagoletis zephyria
AAGTGCACGCATAGGATTTCACAAAAATGTATTGAAATGTAATTTTTTTTAAAAAAGTGCCATTATGGCACTTTGTACCAAATTGAAAAATTAAGTGCCATTTGAAGTGAAATAGGGACAAATGGCACGGTTTGAGCCAAGTTGGCATCCCTGCTTCTAATAACTTACAAATATAAAAATGTGAAATATCGAGGGCTTGAATTCATTAATACCCTCTATCTGCAATTTGCACAAAAACTAATTTGTGTTTTTAGAAACCATCTGGGACTTATTACCTGTCGTTATATAAGGTAGCATTAATATCACTGATGACAGTTAAAGCTTAGGTGGATTTTTATATCAGAATCCCATCTTTGTGAAAAGTGTGCAGACAGGGGGTGGTATTTTATTGAATATAAGCCCTCGATGTTTAAAATATATAAAAATTTAATTTCAACGTATACAAAATTGAAATCTACCTGCGTTACAGCACGGCGGGAGACAGGGAAGGGGAGGCCGGGGTACGCGGGGCGTGAGCACGGCGCGCGCGGTGTGGCGCGCTGACGCGGGCCGCCGCGAAACTAAGCAAATTTAATGTTTGAAAGAGAAATAATGTCAATTGATTTTATTTCGTTTTTAAAAAGGTAATAATGTCAATTGACTTTATTTCGCACCAGGGTGGGAAATAAAGTCAATTGACCTTATTTCCGTTGATCTTATTACCTGTCACCCTTTTAGTAAGATATATATATATAAATGAGTCTGTAAAAGGGGGCGTGGCACATCCCAAAGGCGTGGAATATTTTATCAGCTATAACAACATTTACTATTACTTGCATACATATATAATTTATTGGAGATATTTTAATGTAAATAAAAACACCTGCTGTGCCAAAAAGTTATTATTACATTTCATTACAAAACACCCAAGCTATACAACTGTCCTGCCGTATTCTGCTATAGTAGAATTAGAGCAGAAATGAAATATAACATCTTTACATAAATTATTTTTCGTATTTGTATAAAGACGTAGGGTGAAACCCGCGGGTAAAGGCTAGTTCTCTATAAAAAACGTGGTTCAAAAAATAGGCGTTTTTCAAGAACTATTTTTAAAATATTTTTCTTTATGATGAGATGAATTATTTTGTGAGAATCAACAATTTTTTGTAATTTGTTTTCGAAAACTTATGTTGAGATATATGTATTTAGTAAGGTGTTAAATATCGGGTTTTTGCTAAAAGTAAAGTTTTATTGCGGATTCCGATAGAATACCTTTCCAGATGTAATACTTGTACGGCAAGATTTTTCTCAAACGGGACAATGGGCGTGGCAATTGCAGGAGTAAAGTTAGCAAAATGCAGATTTTATTGCGGATTTCGGCAGAATGTCGCTTCGTTAACAATATTTGTTCCAAAACATTTTCAATTCATATAGATGTCCTGGCGAAATCCGCAATAAAATCTGCGCTTTGATAACTTTTCTCCTGCAATTGCCACACCCATTTCTAGGGCTTTGCCCCCTTAGAGAAAAATCTTGCCGTGCAAATATTATATCGGGATAGGTATTCTATCGGAATCCGCAATAAAATTTTACTTTTTGCAAAAACCCGATGTTTACCACCTTACTAAATACATATGTATATCTCAACATAAGTTTTCGAAAACAAATTACAAAAAATTTTTGATTCTCACAAAATAAACCACCATAAAATATTCTAAAAATAATTCTTGAAAAACGCCCATTTTTTGAACCACGTTTTTTTTATAGAGAATTAAACATGGATTACGACGGTATAATTTTAGATCCCTAATTTGCTGGTCTTCACTATGCACATCAACTTCAAAAAGTTCAACTGTTAAGGTCAAAATTTTTGAATTTTGGTTTTATTATAGCCACGTCCATTTCTAGAATATTCTTTGATTGAAAAAGTTGTGCAACAAATGTTGTTAACGAAGCGATATTCTGTCGGAATCCGCAATAAAATTTGCGTTTTGCTAACTTTAGTCCTTCAATTGCAAATCAACTTAAAAAATTTCAACTGTTAATAGCTTTAGGACAATCTTGACCATTTATATATAGAAATGTTAAGCCCGTTTCTTTAGCTTTAAAACGACACAGTGTTTCGACTATATGGAGGCAGGTAGAAAAAAGTCATGGTGACAGGTGATAAAATAACCGGTTGGACTTAGAGAGGGAAAAGTAAAAGTCATAAATACCCAATTTCACATTATTTACTCACAACTCTTCTTCACGAACGATACATTTCCGAACAAATACGAGAATCGGCGCGATATCGTCTAATCAGTTTAGTTGCCTTTGGCGATTAACCCATTAAAACAAGTGTTTCTTTTTCAAATGTAATCAATTATTTAAGTGCCGTGGAATATTCGGGTGAGGATATTCATCATTTATTTGTTACTTCCCTATTTTCTTGTAAAAAAATTTACTTTAAATTGTAGATGCTAAAGATTATTAGTAAAAAAGGTCCTGAAATTAGACGAATGTTTTAGAGAATTCTATTCTTCTCGCGCGACAATGCAAATATATGTATTTTTTTGATTTTTTTAATTTTCAATTTCAGCTTCTTTTTGCATAATTTCGCGAAAAGAGTTTTTTGAACAACGAAAAAATCTCACCAAACATTGGGAAAAAAGCAAGTATTTCGACATAGGTCATTTTATAGTATAACCTTTTTTTCCTGAGAGTGGAAAGCAGGAAACAAAATTACATCACATTTAATGACTGGGTCCGCATTTTTTGTGAGTTTTGGACGTTATAGTGATCCAATCTTCCCCATATTTTATATTTAGGTTTTTCTAATAAAAGAAAGACTACAAACTAATCGAAATCGGATGAAATTTAATGTTTCCGCCCACGAGAGTAGAGGGCGTGGCAATTATTCCATCTTTACCAAATTTCATAATTCTCTATTTCTAAGTAAAACTAGAGCACATGTCAAGCTTCAGTGAAACGATGAGCAGAACCCGAGATATAACGATTTGAAGAAGTAGATGATTAGTCAGAATCACGAAAAAATGCAAACTTTGACAGATAATATCTCCGAAGAAAAAAAAATGGAAAAATAAAATCCTCGAACACGTGATTATTTCTTTCATGTATAGAACCCATAAAAAAAAGTTGAATCCGATCGAAAGTGTGACACCAAATTTGGTGTTCGATGTGAAAAAGAATGTCACATTTATCAGAAAAAAAATTTCATCAAGCTGTTGCAATGCAAAAAGGTGTATGTTAATCTATCCACTGACATCTGGGACCGAGTTATTTTCGCGGTTAAATCCCAATTTAATCTGATTGGATCTGATGGGCGTCGGTTTGTTTAGCGTAAAGAAGGTGGGACATTAAATAGTAATATTTTAAACAAAACGGTTATTGTTGTTGTAGCGGCTAACACAACCACTCCTAGATCGGCTTTTGCCTCAATTATTGTCTTCAAGCTAAACTAACGGGAGACTCAAGAAGCATGCTGCTTCGATGAGGTTTGTCCATAGGGACAGAGGCGTTAGTTGAGTGGGGTTTAATGGGCATCCGAAGAGATGTCTCTAGTCGTAGGGTGCCTCTCCGCATGCCGGGCACTGGGCAGTTGTGCTATTGTGATCCGAGTCTCCCGAGGCAGACGAAGCTCTGTCTCGTCCACGTCTGTTGGTTGTGCTCCCAAAACTGCATTAGCAGTTCGAGAGGTGTAGGTATGTACTGACTCCCTGTGAATGCCGTGTATGGCCCGTCGGTATGCTGTCGGGTCCGTAGGTTGCTTTATGAACCTCAAAACGATTAAAGGGTTAAAATGTTAACAATTAAATACAAATGGCATCTAAGCCTTCTATTCATAGAATCATAGAATGAACATAGCTCTCTCATATATCCCAAAGGTAAGGCTGCCATACGTCCCGGTTTTAGACTGTTCGTCCCGGTGTCCCGGTCCAGCCTTGAAATGTCCCGGTTTTCCCTGTTGTTATTGTTGTTGTTGTTGTAGCGGCTACAACAACCCCGCCCAGATCGGTTTGTATCTCAGTCGTCGTCAAGCTCACCTAACGGAAGACCCAAGAAGCGTGCAGCCTCTATAGGGTCTGTCCACAGGGACAGAGGCGTCAGTGGCATAGGGTTTTCCGGGCATACGGTGGTCAGCGAATTATCTGAGTGGTCGATACTCGTCAGTTATGTTCAGATATAAATCGAGCAAACCTAGAAAAATAAAACAGAGTTTAACTTTTATATTCCCAAGCTTCCTCAACCACCTGAGGGAATCTCGATTGTCTCTTACGCTGACGATTGCTCGATAATGGCGTCTGGGAATGGAATTGATAACTTGTGCTCGAAAGTAAACGGGTATATCTCCGAGCTTTCTCGCTTCTTCACTGATAGGAGTCTAACCCTCTCCCCTACAAAATCCTCTGCGACTTTATTTACCACCTGGATGAAGGAGGTCAGACTACCGCTAGGCATTCACGTCGATGACACACTAATTTCGACAGTCTGCTCTCCTCTTCGCACACAACCGCAATTGTCAACAAAGTACAGAGCGGCAACAAGGTCCTCAAGTCGCTAGCCGGCAATACCTGGGGCAAAGACAAAGAAAAGTTTCTGGCAACATACAAGGCAATTGGCCGGCCGGTTCTAAATTACGCAGCACCAGTGTGGTCGCCGGGAACGAGTAGGGTGCAGTGGATTAAGCTACAAACTGCACAAAACACCGCATTACGGACAGCGACCGGATGCCTTCTGATGTCGCCAGAACACCACCTACACGACGAGGCGAAAATGCTCCCCATAAAGGAGCGCAACACAATGCTCTGCAAGCAATTTCTAGTAGGGAGCCACAGACGTGGACACCCGAACAGACACCTGCTTGCAGAGAAACCCTCGGCAAGGCATGTCAGAAGGCATCTCTACGAACTGACGGACGAAGTCCAGAGGTTCATAAAGCAACTTCTGGACCCGTCAGCTTATCGACAGGCCCTGAGCGGCATTCACAGTGAGTCAGTCTTAAGTTACGTAGACTCCAGACCTGTGAATGCCGTTCTGGGCACACAACCACCAGACAGACGAGACGGAGCTTCGTCTGCCTCGGAACGACTCGCGACTCGAAACATCTCTCATCTCGCAGTTGACGCCTCTGTCCCGGTTTTCCCTCAAACTTCCTGGTTTTAATGCAAAATATGCAATTGAAAAATATGACAGTGCACTCGCGGTAAATCGAATACCCGCAAAGTCAAACAACTTGCTAACTCTTTCTTTGACTAATTTATAACTCGAACAAATGTAAAAAGCGCTGTAACTCGAACAAGTACAATAAATCGCTTGATTTTGCATGTCTTCAAATGCAAAAACGCAAATTAATCCGTGCACACATTCTTTTCAATCATGTATATCTGTTAATCCGTACATAATTTGTTATAAGTATGAATGTTCTTCTTATTTGGCACTGCAACCGTTTGTCGGTTTGGGCCGAGACGAAAAAGTTTCTCCAATTGCCTCTCTTGTGCGAATTTGCGCCAGTTGCTCATCCCTAGTGACGACAGGCCCTTCTGAACTTGGTCTTTCCATTGTGTTTATAGGCGCCCTTGCTTTATTTCTCCACCAATGGGTGCGGAGCCGAAGGATCTTTTCACCTGAGCGTCGTCATCCTGCGTACAACATGTCCAGCCAGCGCAATCGCTGTATTTTTATGCGCTTAACTACATATGTCCATGTCGTTAAAAAGCTCATAGAGTTCGTCTTTCCATCTTCTCCGATACCCGTCGCCCACGCGAACAGGGCCGTAGATCTTGCGTAGAATAGTTCTCTCTCGAAAGTACTCAAAGCCTTATCAGCTTTGTTCAACATCGCCCACGTTTCTGTGCCATATAGAAGAACGGGCATGACAATAGGCTTGTAGAGCGTGACTTTGTTCGTCGAGAGAGGGCTCTGCTCGCTTGATCTCCAGGCTGTGGCCGTTAATACCACCTTACTTTCGTGTGTACTACTTTTGAACTGCAAAGAGCTATTGCTTTTGAGTTTGTCATTCATATCAAAAAATTTAACATGGCCAAGTCTACAATAAATTTTATTAAAAATGGAAAGAGTCATCGTAAAAACCGTAAACAACCCGTTTTTGGGTTCTGGAAGAGTTTAAAAGTTTCTGAGTTTCCTATGTTGTTATAAAAAATATTACGAAACAAAAATCTATTCATAAAACTCTGGTTAACCGTCAAACAGTCACTTTGCACATCTATTTACACATTTGCAAAAAGGGGGCGTTCCCGTAACAGCCTGTGTGGTCTCCCCGATTGCTCGTTTATGAGGTAAAAGGCATTACTCCCCCTCCAAGGACATATAATGTTAAAGGGAGTATACAAAATTACATGCTTATACACAGAAGCATAGGGAGCAATAGACTCCGTATACTCCCAGGGAGTACTCACCGAGCAATCGTACGATGCTCCCAAGTTCTACTGGGTATTGGTACAATACGCACTGACCGAATAAACACATACGTTTAATAATTTAGCGACTTTCTAATAGGTGGATATGGCAAATAGATTGTGGTTTTGCAGGAATGAAAATTTCGAAGAAAATTCTCTTTAAAAAGTCCCGATTGCCAGCCGAATCGGATTAAAATCTTGTTATTTTGTTAAAAAGGAACCCCGTTTTTTATAAGCATTTGAATTATTGGAATCACTGATGATGAGGGTCTCAGAGCTACTTAGTTCCCGGGTAACTTCTTCAAAAGCTTCACCTGTAATGAATAGCATGTAATTAGTTTCCTTATTTGCAGAGCTCGCTGTTCCTAGTTGTAGGCAGTAACAATTAATTACTCACTTTATTTCGCTACGTGGCAATTTTGACAATTTAAAAGTAAATAAATAAATCTTATTAGGGGTATTCCCGAAGTCTTGCAAAGTTCTTGCTCGGCGCACGGTTTCCAAAGCTGTCCCATACGAAAACCGGTTTTTACCGTGCAATCTGTGCACCGTGCAATTGCTTTGCAAGACTGAAGACGGCTTACACAGGAGTATTTGCTTAGCACCGGTCAAAATTAATTGGTGTATTTTGTGCTAAGTAATTAATAAGCCGTTGCATAAAATAATAATAATTTCACTTATCTAAGAAAAAGAAAAAAAAAACTTGCGATGCATCAAGTTTTTCATAAAATCTTTGACAAATACCTAATTAAAGCCGATTCTCTTTATAGCTTGACGTTAAACATTTCCGCTGGAAATCCCTATTAAATGATCTTGCTCTTTGACTTTAAATAACAAAAGAAAGGGGACGTAGGTGGGCAGTTTTACCGTCGCATCTCCAAAGAAAAAAAATATTGTCAAAAATTTGTCATTTTGATTGCCAGATATAGGTTTTATCACTGCACTTGCGAAGTATTCGCATTCGCAAAAGCTCTGCATTGATTATTGCGAATGCGAATGTTAAAATTAATGCGGAAGCTCCGCGGTTGCGAATGCGAATATTCACAACAACCCTGATATATGCATATGGGGCGTTCCATAGCAAAACGGACGGGGTTCACACTTCATTTGATTTGTTTGAAATTTTTAGGGTTGATGCATAAACATAAATAATAAATAAATGTGAAATTTGAACTTGATTAATATATTTTTATAAACTTTACAGCACATAAACAAAATCGTATCGATTTAATAGTTTTCCAAATATCTCGAGAACGGGGCAAGGAAAAAATTTAAAAAAATCACATATACACATATCAAAATTCTCTATGAAAAGATATATTTAAAAAATTTTCACATACAAATTTTTTGATAAAAAAAAATATTTTTTGAAAATATGCCATCTCAAAAAAAAAATGGAAAAAATGACAATGTAGCTCTGAGTATTGCGTTTTGCAGTAGCTTAAAACTTGCACTTTATGGTACTCAAATTTAATGAGCTACAAAACTGCATACTCAAAAAAATTAAAAAACTTTTTAAATTCGTAATGAACTCATTTTACTCAACTTCGGTTTAAAAAAAATTCATAACTCAAATTATTGTAGAGTGCACCTCATAATCCATACTTAAATATTGCGCAATACTCAGAGCTACCATTGTGATTTTTTTTTAGATGGCATATTTGCAGACTTGTTTTTTTATCAAAAAATTTGTATGTGAAAAATTTTTTCAAGAAAAAAGCTTTAAAAATATTTCTTTTCATAGAGAATTTGGATGTGTGTATGTGTGATTTTTTTTTAATTTTTCCTTGCCCTGTTCTCGAGATATTGTTGTATTTGTAATTCACAACTGCATTTGGTAGTTTTGCTGGATAGTTTTTGGAGTTAATCCTTTGCTTACCAATATTATTTCCGGGTCGATATAGCGACGAGTTAATAAACGGAGTTGTTTATTAATAGTTAAAATGTTCTTATTTATTTATGAGCTTTTAATACAAGTTAAGCGCGTCAATTCTCGTTGGCTGGGAAAAAGCAAGTGAACGAATGTGTTTTCAAAAAGGATTAAGTAACTTAAACATAGTACGCTAAATTACAAGGTTACATGACATTTGAGAACAGGAATATTGCAGGGTGCCACATGCATTATCGTGAACTTAATCTTCCACAAACACGGCTTTGACTCATATAGTGCACGAAGTTTGCGCCACAATACTTTTTACTTAGAAAATTTAGCTAATTTCACCACTCACGACACCAGCATGCTGGTACAATCGAAAAATTTTCAAATAGTTTCTAAAGTCGCACCAGCAGCTGGTACAATCACACCACAAGAACATACACGGCCAACCGACTTAATGGGCCATTTAACAAATTAAGCATATTAAGGGCCGTAAACTTATCTATTTTAAACTATAGTTAAATCGTTAATAGATAAGTTAACAGCCCTAACACTTTTACAGTATGTATGTATAAAAACGTAAGGAACATACAATACAATATATATATCAGTCTTTCTTAGTTTAAAAATTCATCGCTTACATAAATGAAAAAAAATGAGATCAAATTGAGCATATACAACTTTTTCATGCCAAGTATGAATAAATTCTCCAAAGGGCTAAAAAAGGGCTAGGGGCAATTTTAAATTTATGTGGCCAAAAAAAGTATGTGGTAGCTAAATCTAGCGACCAAAGGGCTAAAACGGCAACACTGGTGACGTTATAAACTAAAATCGTCGTTCAATCATCATCAGTAGAGTATTTGTAGATTAAATGTCCAACCGTCCTTATAGCCAACTTATTCCTGTTTTCGGTTTTAATTAAATTTTTAAATGAAAAAATGCACCCAACGCAAGCTTCAGAATGTGACAAAGACAGTGTCCCCTGCGCGATATGAAACACATTTGGAAACATCAACGCATTCAATTAATTTCTTAGGAAACCTGCTCTATATTCCCGATTGATGGCTTCTGTATTTTTCATCTTGGCTTCAGTCAATAATTTTATATGTAGGTATAGGTGCAATGTTATTCGTATCGCCAGAGTTTACTGCCTTTAGCTCGAAAGTCGAAACGGCTCTAAAAAAAATTTCATTATGGTTCTCTTTCTTAAATCTTGGCAAAATTTAACAGTAAATTGTAAAGCATTTAATTAAAAAATTTTAATCTAGTTTCTGTAAAATTTTCTTTAGTAAGAAATATTTCGGCATCTGTTCCACAAAAATTATCTAAAACTAGCAGACCCGTCCAAAATTAATTGTTTTATTGAAACATTTGGTACAACGTTTTCGACAGCAATTCACGTTCGCGTTTGGTTTTGTGGTCGACAAAAGGCATATCCTCCTTTACCGTCTTAAATAACCTGACGAAAGCGTTATACCGGGAAGAAGTCCTTACGGCTCGATGGTGAATCGTCCTTGAATCTGTATAGTATAGTGGGTGGCAATTTCCAAACTGGTGAGTATCATTGGTTCACATTCTGTTTAGTCACCGTAGAGCAAGGACCGCAATGGTTCTGATGGTTGATTTAACGGGAGTATTTTGACTTTGATCCCTAGTGCCTCCGAATCGACGATTTTTAGCAATAACTCGGCTCCAGCGCCACCTTAAGCATCTTTTTTTTGCAATAGTATTGCCCCTATCGCGATCAATACATATTAATATATAACGAATATGAGTCAAATCGGATCACAATTACGATTTTGAGTAATAACTCGACTCCAGCGCCACCTGACGTTCTAAGTTGTGAACTTAAACTATACAGGGATCTACTCAAGCACATAAAAAAATGTCATTAAAATCGTTTCGGTCGTTTAGGAGGATTTCAGCCACCAGAATAAGTATTTTACATTCTGAAAAAAACACTGTATTCTGGGTGTATATATTTACAGATACGTAAAGTTTCAATATGTTTGAAAAGCGCCACGCCCTTTCCAGTAGCCCCAAAATCTCTATACCATTTTCCAGGACACTGCCACAAATACTTCCAGAGATATACGGTATGAAAAATTCGATATGTATGGGTGATGCCACGCTCCCTTAATATATCGAAAGTCTGCAGTAGGTGTCCAAAATTTCCAAAATATCGGTACATCCGTTCGCGCGATCAACTTCTATAAAAATAAGGACCTTCTCTTTATATAATTAGTGTATGTAACGCAGGGCAACACCGATTTTGATGCGGCAAATGTTAAAGCTGTTTTTGATAGGCTTTTTTAAATATAAAGTTCCACCAGCTCCAGATTTTGGGAAAAATGTGGTGAAAGTGTAAAAAAATCGCGTCTTTTGCAATATTTGAGAAGCTTAGAAATGAAATAAAAGGTGATAGAACCTTTCACTTAGGCTTAAATTAAAGCTAGAACTACAGACTATTGTCCCTGAAAGTGCTATTCCTGCATCTTGCCCTGATGGTCACCTATACTCATTTACTTTTTATCGTCCAACAATAAAAAAATACTGGAAAATTATGCAATTGAAAAAAGTGTTAGCTGTTTAATAAATGACTATAGGTGACCTTAGGGTCCAGGTGAGGGAATGGTATTAAGTGGAAGGTCCTATCATCTTTTGCTTAATTGAGGTAGGTACTCAAACTTCCCAAAACCAGATATTCCTGTTCGACAAATTACTATAAGTGACCATCAGGCAAAGGTGCAGGAATTTGCAGGGATAGTATTCGCGATTTTTAGCTTTAATCTAAGCCTGAGTGGAAGATTCTACCACCTTTTGTTTCTCAAATATTAAAAAAACGCGATTTTTTTCACACTTTGACCTCGTTTCTCCTAAAAATCTGGAGCTGATGGAAACTTTATGCTTACGGATTCGTAATCAACCCAAAAACTCTGTCAAAAATAGCGTTAACATTTGCTGCATCAATTATTTTCCCATTTTTGTTGGCCTGTGTAATAAGTATTGTTAAATAGCCAATACCCGCATGTTTTCGGCGCCTTCAAATACCTTTCGCACTGTAAAACAATGACTCAATTCTATTCTACGCTTATATATAATACGGGTATCGAATTTCAAGCAAATCGGACCATAAATAAGATTTTTTGGAATAGATCGGTCCCTGGTCCACCTATCAGAAAAAAAACATCCTATATGTTAATCCAGGCAATAAGCTACCTACGTGCCGAATTTCAAGCAAGTCGCACCATAAATAAGATTTTTTCGAATAGATCGGTATCTGGTCCACCTATCAGAAAAAAAACATCCTATATGTTAATCCAGGCAATAAGCTACCTACGTGCCGAATTTCAAGCAAGTCGCACCATAAATAAGATTTTTTCGAATAGATCGGTATCTGGTCCACCTATCAGAAAAAGTTAACCCAGGCAATATGCTACCTATGTGCCGAATTTCAAGCAAACGGACCATAAATAAGACTTTTTCGAATAGATCGGTCCTTGGCCCACTTAACGGAAAAAATATATGCTAATCTAGGCAAAGGGCTACCTACGAACCAAATGAATTTTTTTAACGCAGCTCGACCCCTGCGACACCTATCGGAAAAATTAAAACTTTGTGAACTCCTCCTTCTAAACGCCTTTCCAAAACAGCGGCACCCATTCGAATCGATTATGAAACATAGGAGAAAATTGTTCCCATTGATTCATGCTCCCAATGAATTTCACAATTATCAGAAATTTTCCAAGCTTCGTAACGAATTTTCCACCTTTACAACGTCCAAAATCATGAAATCATGCGATAAAATGCAAAATTTCATCAAAAAAGTTCAAATTTTCGCATTCTTCCGGATGTTTCCGAGTTTTCCACTTAGAATTTCTATTTTTCCATTCGAAAGCCATTGCACACAAAATTCCATACAAAAAAATCAATTTTCGCATTTTCCCATTTCCCGACTTTCCCGGAGGGTTTTTCCAAAAAAAAAAAAAACTGTGTACTCGAAAAAATTCTAACACTTCCGAGAATAAAGTTTGAAACTTAGGTGAAAATTTTTTTGCACTTTTTGATAGTTTTCTACAAATTGTTAAACTTCGGTTTATATGGGTTTTGCTAGAGAAAGAACTGTATTTTAATTGAGAATTCTTAAAAATAAATAAATAAGCATAAGTTGCACACAATATTACTTTGAAATGGCGTGCTATAGATATGACCGATACTGTATATATAGATGGGTATATGATTATTTAAATCTAAAATATATAATAAATGAGATTTAAATTTGCTTTAGAGATGAAATCTCGACAAATTTGTTTAAACAAAAATTGTAAGCATATATGAGCCATTCTTTTTTAAGTCGGACGGATTTCGTAAAAAAAATTATTTCATGTCTCCGATTCGCTTCAAATTTTTTTTTTTTATGGATTCTATACATGAAATAAGCTAACACGTGTTCGAGGATTTTTTTTTCCTTTTTTTCTTCGGAGATATAATCTGTCAAAGTTTGCATTTTTTCGTGATTCTGACCAATCATGTACTACTTCAAATCGTTATATCTCAGGTTCTGCGCGTCGTAGAGACTTCATCTAACGTCCCACAGTGGCCAATTTTTGGAAAACCCTGGCCAAAATAGAAAAAAAAATTGGTGCATTCGTATGCATAACCATCTTATATTGTTAGGAGGGCTCTACTGCGTATCGTTATGAGACAACAAGTCGATTCTCTTAAGGCATTTAGTGTTACAGGAGATCGAAGTGACTGTTGCTAGCAATTCGCTCTAAACTTTTCGTAAATTAGAGTTTTCGTCGTTGTTAAAATCGTGGTATTATCTTAAAAAAAATAACAGTTTTCAAGTATCCGCTCATGGACATTGTAATCTAGAGTATGTAAAACATGTTTTTTCATTGTCACGCCATCTAAATACTGACGTAAGACATAGATATTCACGGATTGATTTTTTTTTTGTTTACTCATTATGATGGACTAGGAAAATAGTTACGAGAGTGGTCGAGATGGGCGGTCTAATTTTCTTTTTCTTATATATTGAAGTTTTTCCCATCCCCCTTGGTTAAAACCACCTGCCACAAGCCGCCACTGTAGTTTGGACATCAGTTTTTATACGCGATTCTTAATTTTTTTATGTTTAAGAGATTTAAATTATGTAAAAAAATATTTCTGTCAAGATTTTGATGTTTTAAAGATTGGATGTTTTACTAGTAGTACTATATATTAGAGTGCTCATCCATGGGCCTCTCATTATTGAATGGGCACCCCTGTCAATTGGGTAACTTTCCGAAGAAACCCAAGTGTCAAGGAATAAGGATATAAAAAAATAACGTCTGCTTGTATCCTCGGCCCCTGTCATTTCAAATTTACGTTTAAACCCACCAAAACAAAATCATAAACTGTCGTCAGATGCCATTAAATTATTATCAACTGTTGTAAATGCGGATGCGGAATTGCCATCAGTAAATATAGATACGAGCTTGGATACTTCAGATGACTGCGAGTCTGACGGTGTATAAAATTGTTATCTTAAAAATATATTCCTGTACCAACAAATATGTATGTTTTGTTTATTGATTCATTCAAAATCCCGCAGTTCCCGTGTAAATTTGAACATCAAGATTTTTAGAAACAAACATTAAGACCTCGTTAGTGTTTGTCCGAGCTCCTCTTTCTTAATTATTTTTAATTAATTTATAATTTTAAAATAATTTTTTTTTATGACGAGATGGTTTTTTTGTGAGAGTCAACAATTTTTTGTAATTTGTTTTCGAAAACTTATGATGAGATATATATAGCAAGGTGTTAAACATCGAGTTTTGCCAAGAATTTTAATTTTATTGCAGATTCCGATAGAATACATATCCAGGTATAATATTTGTATGGTAAGATTTTTCTTTAAGGCGACAAACCCCTGGAAATGGGCGTGGCAATTGTAGGACGAAAGTTAGCGAAACGTAGATTTTATTGGGATTTCGGCACAATATCCCTTCGTTGACAACATTTGTTCCACAACTTTTTCAATCAAAGAATATTCTAGAAATGGGCGTGGCTATATTAAAACCAAAGTTCAAAAATTTAGACTTTATTGTGGAATTTGCCAGAATTTCTATATGGATTGAAAAAGTTGTAGAACAAATATTGTTATATTCTGCCGAAATCGGCAATAAAATCTGCGTTTTGCTAACTTTAGTCTTGCAATTGTCTAGGAGTTTGTCTCCTTAAAGAAAAATCTTGCCGTACAAATATTATATCTAGATAGGTATTCTATCGGAGTCCGCAATAAAATTTAAATTTTTGCAAAAATCCGATGTTTAACACCTTACTAAATACATATATCTCAAAATAAGTTTTCGAAAACAAATTACAAAAAATTGTTGATTCTCACAAAAAAAAACCAACTCGTCATAAAAAAAAATAGTTTCTAGTTCTTGAAAAACCACAAATTTTTTTAAACTAGTTTTTTATAGAGAATTAAACAAGGAATACGATGGTATAATTGTAAATCCCTAATTTACTGGTCGTCACTATGGAAATCATCTTCAAAAAGTTCAATTGTTAATAGCTAAGTTAGCTTTGGGACAATCTTGACCACCTTATATATAGAAATGTTAAGCCCGTTTCTATAGCTTTAAAACGACGTTAAGATGAAGTCTCCACGATGCGCAGAACGCGAGATATAACGATTTGAAGTAGTACATGGTTAGTCAGAATCAATGTCTGGGAAGTTGGCATACGGTATGACGCAAAACGAAAAAAGAAAAGTGGTTCTGAGTAGCCCTCCAATAGTTCTACAGTTCTTGAAAAGGAAAAAAAAGTTCTGGATATTTTGACAAAAAAAAAATGGATTTGAAAACTGTGTATGCCAGTATCACGCAGCATACAGCATGTGGCAAAAAGGCAAATAAAAAATTGTTATGAGCAGCTTTAAAATAGTTCTAAGAGTTCCGGAAAAGGAAAAAAAAGTTCTGCAAAATTACGCCGAAAAATCACGTTTTTCCAAAATAAAAATAAAGTTAAATTTTTGAAAAAAAAATAAAAATTAAATCTGTTCTGAGTAGCTTTCCAATAGTTCTAGAGTTCCTAAGAAGGAGAAAGAAAGTTCTGCAAAATTACGCCGAAAAAACATAGTTTCCGAAAAAGTGTAAAAAGTAAAATTTTTTAAAAAATTAAATCTGTTCTGGTGGAAAAAGTTAATTTTTTTTTAAATAAAAAATTAAATTAGTTCAGAGTAGCCCTTCAATAGTTCTAGAGTTCCTGAAAAATAAAAAAAAGTTCGGCATAATTACGTTGAAAAAACGCTTTTTTCCAAAAATGGAGAAAGTTAAATTTTTTAAAGAAATAAAATAAAAATTAAGTCTGCTCTGATAACCTCTTCAATAGTTCTAGAGTTCCTGAAAAGGAAAACAAAAAGTTCTGCAAAATTACGCCGAAAAAACACGTTTCTCCAAAAAGTCGAAAAAGTTTTTTCGGAGTAATTTTGCAGAACTTTTTGTTTGCCTTTTCAGGAACTCTAGAACTATCGAAGAGCTACTCAGAATAGGAATAGGAATTTTAACATTTTCGACTTTTTCAAAAAACGTGTTTTTTCGGCGTAATTTTGCAGAACTTTTTTTTCCTTTTCAAGAACTCTAGAACTATTTTAAAGCTGCTCAGAACAATTTTTTATTTATTTATTTACTTTTTTATTTTCTTCAAAAATTTTATTTTTTCCACTTTTTCGAAAAAAATGTTTTTTCGGCGTAATTTTGTAGAACTTTTTTTTCCTTTTCAGGAACTCTAGAACTATTGAAAAGCTACTCAGAATAGGAATAGGAATTTTAACATTTTCGACTTTTTCAAAAAACGTGTTTTTTCGGCGTAATTTTGCAGAACTTTTTTTTCCTTTTCAAGAACTCTAGAACTATTTTAAAGCTGCTCAGAACAATTTTTTATTTATTTATTTACTTTTTTATTTTCTTCAAAAATTTTATTTTTTCCACTTTTTCGAAAAAAATGTTTTTTCGGCGTAATTTTGTAGAACTTTTTTTTCCTTTTCAGGAACTCTAGAACTATTGAAAAGCTACTCAGAATAGGAATAGGAATTTTAACATTTTCGACTTTTTCAAAAAACGTGTTTTTTCGGCGTAATTTTGCAGAACTTTTTTTTCCTTTTCAAGAACTCTAGAACTATTTTAAAGCTGCTCAGAACAATTTTTTATTTGCCTTTTTGCCACATCTGGCATACACAGTTTTCAAATAAATTTTTTTTTTTGTCAAAATATCCAGAACTTTTTTTTTCCTTTTCAAGAACTCTAGAACTATTGCCGTATGCCAACTTCACAGACATTCAGAGTCACGAAAAAATCCAAACTTTGACAGATCATATCTCGTAAGAAAAAAATTAAAATAAATTCCTCGAACACGTGTTAGCTTATTTCATGTATAGAACCCATAAAAAAAATTTGAAGCCAATCGAAAGAGTGACACCAAATTTGGTGTCCGATATGAAAAAGAATGTCTCATATGCAGAATGTGAGTGCGAGCTTTTTCTGCTTGCATTTCTATGTTTATATAATTTATCAGTTTAAGCATATACGTCAAAAAGTAAAAAAAATAAAATTTTAATTGCAGGTCCGAAAGATATATATATGGGTTATTCCATACAATATTTACACCTCAATATTTTTGTTGGGGTGAAATATATTTTTTTTACATTCGTTATCGAAAAAAAGAAGACACCTATTTTTTTATTTCGTCATGATATTCGAAAATCTCGAAAAAAATCTCCCGATATTTTGAACTCACGGAGAAGTATCTTTTTTTAATTGTCTGCAGTTAATAAACTATTTGTCGCAGAAAATCAGTTAAGGTATCAAAATGCGCGTAATTACCTCGGCTTTCCAGCAGAGCAGAGCAGAGTGTCCAGATTTGGCGATTTCGCGCAAATTTTTGGATATTTGCGCGTAAAAATTTATGAAATCGCCATTGGCGATTTTTGACGATTTTTTCCCTTCAATTAAATTCTTTCCAATTATAAAAATATACAAAACTTAGTTTTCCACGATAATTTTACAGAAGAGGCTAGCGAACTGCGTGATAAACTTGACTTAAAAAGCTAATATGCTGTCAAAAATGTTTCATCACCCTAATCGAAGAACTCTTGAAACGATTACCTAGTCAATTAAATACTTTCAAAAAGCTTTGATTTTGTCACCAGAAAGGTGTGTGAATCACAAGAGAGCGACTTTCAGGGACCTGCCAATTCACTATTTGACTTTGAAGGAAAGAAAAGCAGCGGAAACTGAATATTTAAATCTTCTAACTTTCCCATGGAATAACTTTTTTCAGAACCATTCCATCCGACTCTGAAGAAATTTGGATAATTGCTTACCGAGTGAAAACCGCAACAGGCAATAAAATGTTTGGAAATATATGTAAGTAAAATAGCCTTCATATTATTATCCTTGCCGCACTCACATGCTTTTGTTGAGCGCGTTTTTTCGGTAAGGAATTCAACAAAAGCTAAGATTCGAAATAGGATGAGGTTGGAAAGCCTTAATTCAATAGTTGGAATAAAGTTTTTTATGAAGGCTAATAGTTTCTGCTGCAAAACGCTTCCAATATCAAACAAAATGTTATCAAGGTTGAATAGATCAATATATGACAACAACAGAAATGTAAATAATTCAGACACTATAGGTGATTTTGAAGAAATTTTGGAAATAGCTCATCTCGCCTTATTATAGGTTTTTATTTTATTTTTAGCGCCGAGCTCTTAAAAGAGGATTGTGCGATTAATCAATTAATTATGAATAATAAATTTAATAATTGCGCAGTCCTATTGCAAAATGTGTTGAAACAAATATTTTTAAAAAGTATGCGTATTTGTAAAGAAAATTGTTTGTACATCACTATTATATAAGCGATTTGTGTTATTTATTATTACCTTCTGAAGGTATTATATTTTTTCACTAAAAATCGCATTTTTTTATTTTTTATTTTTCTTTATTAACTTCATGTTTGATTTTTATTTTTTCAACCTGAATAGTTGTCAAACTTTATGGAGTAAGCTGTAAAAATTTGAGAATGGAAACACCAAAACTGTAGAAGTTACGAGTTTTTTCATACCTGCGTACATAAACTTTAGTACAAACTATTCAGGTTGAAAAAAATAAAAATCAAACATGATGAAGTGAATAAAAAATAAATAAAAAATAAAAAAAATGCGATTTTTAATGCATTTTAATCTATCTCACACTCTCAAGCCGAGGTAATTACGCACATTTTGATACCTTAACTGATTTTCTCCGACAAATAGTTTATTAATTGCAAACAATTAAAAAAAGATACTTCTCCGTGAGTTCAAAATTTCGGGAATCTTTTTTTCGAGATTTTCGAATATCACGACGAAATAAAAAATAGGCGTCTTCTATTTTTCGATAAAGAATGTAAAAAAATATTGAGGTGTAAATATTGTATGGAAGGACCCATAAGTATATTAGTTGCATTGAGTTACGCAGAAATAGTGCCGAAAATCAATCGATTGTGCTTAAGGTGGCGGCTGCTTCTGAAAGGGTCGAAAATGGCACAATTCACACTCATTTTCCATCACTGGACCACTCTCCCCATTTTTCAGATGTCTGATATGATGAGAGTGGCCATAGACAAGTTGGTAAGGTAATCTACTCCTGCATGACTCCATTTTTCAGCATCAACATGTATATTCCGTCGGGTCCCACGGCTTTGGAGGCTTTCGCCTTCCCGATGGCTTCCTGAACTTCGCTGCTGTTGAAAACAAGAGGCGCACTTAGTGTAGGCAGTTTGTGCAGCCTTGGCTTTGACCGCCGGAGGATGCAGCACAAATTGTAGGTTGAAGTAGCTCGCCCATTGCTCTGAGTCCGACGAGGCGCGGTCGCCGAAAGAGATTTCGACTCCGTCGTCACGCTTCGTGACCTGACGGTTGACCAAAGCTTGCTCACACCAGAGGTGAAGTTACAAGTCTTCAGGTGCTCTTCCCACTTCTTCCGCTTATGTACGTTCACAAGTTGCGGAATCTCCGTATTGAGATCCCTATTGCGGGGATTTCCGGGTTCGGCCTGACGAAGGTTGTCACGCTTATCAGCTAGGACAGCCGCTTTGGCAGGGAAATTCGGAGGGGGTCCGTTCATTCTGCAGAATGTCGAATCGCCTATTTGCTCAGCCAAGTGTGTTCCCACAATCGTTCGACAGGCTTGAATACCAAAGATCGTGGTGCGCTTTAAAGTCACCCACTGCCATACGGTTTTCACCTCTGAGGAGCGCATCTACTTCAGGGTTCCAATCGTCACATATATATGTACGATATCGTATTACTCGTCACGTAAAAACACATTTTTCAGATTATGACATCTATGAACGTACTCTTTATCCCATTCAGCTTATACGACTGACCTATCCAGTAATTTTCTTTCGTATGATTTTCGATCCGTGAACGGATGTTACGATTTAAGCCCAGGTTGATATCCTTCCGGGCAGCTGGTGACAGGGGGTATATATATGTTAAATATTTCGATCTGCACATCGCACAATGGGCCGCCTCATACAAGTTAGCCGGAAAAAAATATTTTATTGCTTCAGATGCTTAGATTTGTTGTAAAAAGTGGCCATACAAAAATTTACCTTGATCAAGGATCGATTAGATGACACCAGCAGTGTTGCCATTTTAGCCGTTTTCCGGCTAGATTTAGCCGGTTGCGATAGCAAACAGCCGGAGAAAATTCGGGTTAGCCGGCAGCCGATTTGTTAGCCGTTTTGCAAAAAAAATTAGCCCGTTTTAGCCGATTTTGCTATTTGCTATTCGCCTTATTTTATTAAAATTCAAATATACAAGTTTTTATTTTTACAAATTTAGTGATCCAAAATCTATTAGAAAAGGCTAGTCTTATCTCTGAGAAAATTTTCATGTCGGACTGTGTTATATAAAATTGAAAAACAATCAGATAGTGAGCCGATTTCAATGGTTTTTTTTTTTAAGCGAGTGACCCAAATACATATAAACGGGGACGCGTCATTTTCGCTGAATAAAGTTACAAATTTTTCTGAAATTTTGCAAATTTTCATAATTTTTACACAAAGTGTGAAATCTGTTTATAGTATACGTTGTTTGTTAAGTAATGAGCTACATATTCATAAAAAATAATAAACATTAAATAAACTAAAGACGTAGCGTGGATTTTCTTCATAAAATTGTTGTTAAGAATGTCTTAAATTTAAGTGTGAAGTTTTATTCGCTACACTTAGAAAATAAAAGATAACGAATTTCGATATGGAGCAAAACTCTTTGGGAAGACAATACATGATGCAAACATACTTTTTAAATTTTGGCTGAATTTCTTCATTCATTCTGAACGTTTGGAATAAACTTTTTTGTTTACTTATTCTTTAGAACGTTCCTGATGATATGTTAACGTATATTTCAAACGCATTCTGTTTATTCCGGCTGTGAAATGGGATTATCCGGAATGTTAAAGAAACGCAGCGTTTATAAAATGAAACTGCAGTAGTTTTCATCTTATATGGATAATTCTTGTGACAAATACATAGTTTCGTGCTTATATTTTTGTATATATATTTTTTAGCAGCACCACATCTTTATCAGAAAATTCCGAGAATCCGAAAATTGGTACTGTTACAAGTTGCAGGGCATCATTTTAACTCGACCTCCTTCCTGTTTCACGGATAACGGTACATCTTTTAAAGGTTTAAAAATATTTTGCGTTAGCAATTTGTCACCAAACTGCATTAGATCGTACTACGTACTCTATCCTCGGAAAAGCAAAAAACCTTATTTTCGAACGTTTGCTCTGGTGTACCGAATTCTGGCAGTTTGGAAACGCGCAACACTTTTAATATTTTCATCCAACTTAACTATAGCCCAGTAAAATTAGATAAATTTGGTAGGAAAATTTTAAAAAATTTGTAACAGCGATGTTTTGATGCAGTTTAATTCTATTTGACACGTAGATCATGGATTCACAGTCTTGCCCCTAAATTTCATTTGGCAACATTCCGCCATCTTGGAATTAAGTTTTTTTGGGTTTTTTTGCGATTTGCAAGCTTATTTTGCATTTTTTCGTAAAAAATGGTTTAATACAAATATGTAGAGAATTTAATTTTTTTTTTAATTTAAGTTTTTTAAAAATAGCATGTTTTATTGTAAAAAATTAGAAAAAACTGCGAAAAATTGTTACATTGTCACGGTTTTCGCTATTTTTTTGACAATTTCTGTTTAAAATACATAGCATACTGAAATTCCAAAGTTGTAGAGAATTTCATTCTTCACAACTTTTATACCTACATTTTTTTGTACGATGCTTAGATCACAGCTGAGAACGTGCCAAACATAGCGATTAGCCCAGCAAAATTAGATAAATTTGGTAGGAAAAAAATAAAAATTGTAACAGCGATTTTTTTGATGTAGTTTACTTCTATTTGACACGTAGATCATGAATCCACAGTCTTGCCCTAAATTTCATTTGGCAACATTCCGCCATCTTGGATTTAATTTTATTTTTGGTTTTTTGCGATTTTCAAGCTTATTTTGCATTTTTCGTAAAAAATTGTTAAATACAAATATGTAGAGAACTTAATTACCCACATTGGGTATATAGAAGGTTTTTAAAAATAGCATGTTTTATTGTAAAAAATTAGCAAAAACTGCGAAAAAAATTTTAAATGTCAAGGTTTTCGCCATTTATTGACAATTTCTGTTGAAACTACATAGCATATTGAAATTTTAAAGTTGTAGAGAATTTCATTTTCCACAACTTTTATACCTACATTTTTTGTACGACGCTTAGATCACGGCCGGGAACGCAATACACGTCGCGATGTACGGGATGCGCCGTAAAACTCATTTCCACACCTTCACCTGCTTTCATTAAAAAAAAAAAAACGTTGCCCGTGGATTAGTCCTACTGGGAAAACCACGTTAAAAAACGCGCCAAAAAACTCTGCCTCAGCGGTGGTGTGGAACTGAGTTTTACGGCGCATCCCGTACATCGCTATGTTTATCGCATTCCCGGCCGTGATCTAAGCGCCGCAAATGTAGAGACAAAAGAGAATGAAATTCTTTACAACTTTGAAATTTCAATATGCTATGTATTTTCAACAGAAATTGTCCAAAAATGGCGAAAACCGTGACAATGCAAAATTTTTTCGCAGTTTTAGCTAATTTTTTACAATAAAACATGCTATTTTTAAAAAACCTTCTATATAACCAATGTGGGTAATTGAATTCCCTACATATTTGTATTTAAACATTTTTTACGAAATATGCAAAATAAGCTTGAAAATCACAAAAACCCAAAAGAAAATTAAATTAAAAAAAAACAAACGTGTGAAATTAAATTCTCTACATATTTGGATTTAACCATATGGGTGTTTCCAGCGGAAGGTCCACCACGACAAAAAAATAAAAGTTTTATATCTAACGTATTTACGGGCCGATTTGTCTGCTTTTTAAAATATATACTGGCTATGTAAGTAGAATCATATTTGCATAAAATGGTCTTCCTAGGTGGTGCCAAGGTCGAGATATTTCGAAAAACCGTATTTATGGTCCGATTTGGTTCGAATTTGGCGTATGTGGTTGAAACATAATAAATCATAGATTTCCAATAAATTGACCCTGAATTGGCGCTTAAGTCAAAATATAAAGTATATTCTACATAAAATACATGTTTTATTTGCGTTAAAAATTAATTTAAAAGCAATATTAACAAAAATATAACG
This sequence comes from Rhagoletis zephyria, assembly GCF_001687245.7. Classification (NCBI taxonomy): domain Eukaryota; kingdom Metazoa; phylum Arthropoda; class Insecta; order Diptera; family Tephritidae; genus Rhagoletis; species Rhagoletis zephyria. Next base: position 66,331 of record NW_016159627.1, read on the forward strand.
ATGGAAATTTATGTCACGTCACGCCACGTCACGTCACGTTTCACACTTGGGGTTGTAAAAGAGAATTGAAACAATTTGCATTAATTCAAAAAACTCTAAAAACAACTAGAATTGCTCCAAATCATATTAAAATAAGTTTCATGAAAATAGCCATCCACAATTCGCAGAGTTTTGCGATTTTGTAAGAAAAGAAAAAATCAACTTCCATTTTTTGTCACGTAACGACCCTCTCTTTAAATGCTTATATTTCAGGACCAAGCAGTTCGATTGATTTCATTTTTCGGTTAAATATAGAGCTAATTATGTGCTATACAATGGCCCAAAAAAGTTAAAGAAAACAAATGGTATTCCTTTTTTGTATCACATTGAAATCGTACGACTGTCACGTGCGCCACCATGGGAATGCCCATATGCATAATAAGCTTGCAAATCGCAAAAAACCCAAAAAATTTTAAATACAAGATGGCGGAATGTTGCCAAACGAAATTTAGGGGCAAGACTGAGGATCCAGGATCTACATGTCAAATAGAAGTTAACTGCATAAAAAAATTGCTGTTACAAAATTTTTTTAAGAAAAAGTCTAATTTTACTGGGCTAAACTTCAGTTTTTTTTTTACTTTTTCAAGAAACAAAAATTTTTCTGCTAGTGAATCTGGTGGCATGATTTTAGTTAAATGTCATAAACTTGTTAAAAGTGAAGTGGTCGGCAACAACAACGATTGTCAATAAATTAAACTACCTTCTGTGTTTGTATCATGGCGTTTTCTTTTCTCGAGATAATGTTGCCCCGTTTTCCTCAGCTCTTTCACAGCTTAACATGTTCATTTCTCAAAATATTGCCCTCCGACTAAGCAAAAGTCCCATACTTTCTGCTAATATAGCCATTTTGCGGGACAAAAAGCAACCTACTGAAAATGTTCCAATATTTATAAGAAGGCAAAATTGTTTAATAGAAAAGAAAACGCCATAAGTTTGTAATTTATCTCTGTTTTTATATTTAAGTAATACAAACATGACTTCTGATGTAAAGCTTAGCTACGTATAATCTTTATTAACTAAAAAAAATCAATGGATTTACTAGTCTTTCTAATTGTAATTTATGTATTTAAAAAAAAATGTAATTCTAGTTGAAACATTTTAGCCGTTTTTTTTGTTCAATCTAGTCGGTCGCCCCTAAAAGTTCTGGCAACACGACACCAGAGGTCCTTTGAGGAGGGTTTGTAGCAAAAACGGTATATTGAAGGTTTCTATATATAAATACGCCACGATACAATTTTGAACCCCTTTTTTTGAGGGCACCGTTCTCTTGAAAGGATATAACTTCCTCTAATCCAGAAATGTTTACCCCATTATACAGGGGGCGTGGCATCTAACATAGACTAAAATGTGAAAACTGATGTATCTCCAAAACTAATCACGCTGGGGAACTGAAACTTGGCACGGATGCATAATTTGTAAATACCCTACTTACGGCAAAAAATTATAGGTATTGGAAAAGGGGGCGTGGCACTTCCAATACAAACTGAAATTCTCATATCGCTTATCTCTGGAACCGCTTATGCTAACGTTCTGGGGTTTCACACAGCAACATATGTTATCAATTCCGTACTTATGGCGAAAAGTGGTGGATAATGGAAGAGGGGACGTGGCACCTCCCATACAAACTGAAATTCTCAATCGCTCATCTCTGGAACGGCTTTTGCTAACATCCTGAATTTAGAAACAGCTACATATGTTAACAATACCGTTCTTATGGCGAAAAGTGGTAGGTTTTGGAAAAGGGGGCTCAACTTTTTTATCAATTTTTTGGGGGAGACTGATCACAATGTGGAAATCTGGAAAATATCTACCAATAACTTTTTTTTAGCTATATTAATAAAAACTATAATTTTGTTATATTTTTTTAGTTATTTCAATAAAAATTAATATTGTTTATTAATGAACTTTTTATTTAATGTATGGTATTCGAGATCATATTAATGGCATCTTCTCGGTTTTTTTTTCAACCAAAAGCGAAAGTGACGAAACTAAAGGCAACAACGAAAGTTCATCATTTGAAAAAACTTCAACTGGAGTTATTATAGACAAATACAGTGACTCAAACAACTGCTTGGTGTTTTTTTAATATTCACAATGTTTTTCAAGTAAATTTTTTTTTATTAGAATACTGTTTGCGCTTAACCAAGCCCATAAAAATCAAGGATTAAAGCAATATCCAACATTTAGAAAATTTTTAAAATTCGTCTAAATTTCGAGCTTTTTACTCTGAATTTTTATAACCATTTTGGGTATGCAGTGCATGGAATTTCAGTGTAGCCAACGATGTGCAGCTAAAAATTGCCGTTGGTTAAAAAAAATTTTTTCCGCCGGTATTTTGTGTTCTTTTTTTGTTGATTTAACAATTGCCATTTATAAAAATGTGTTGAATTTTTATGTATATATATATATATTTTCTCTGAACAATAATAATGCCTGTCCATTTTTTCTTTCTATATAAAGAATCATTTAAAATATTTAGGCAATCAAAAAAGTTGCTCAGGATTCCAATAAAATGAGTTTTGAATGGAGCACGATATGTTCGCCTTTTATCAATGTACTTACGGTGACCATCCGTCTTGTATTATACGGGACAATCCTCTTTTTTCGTCAATTGTCCTGGTAATTTATTTATTTCATACGCCAAATGTTCTGTATTTCTTTTAGTGTCCCTTATTTGTCCCGTATTCGGTATTTTGGCGCCTTAATACCTCCTAAAAATGACATGCCTATGAAACAGTTTTTATTTTTAAATCTGGACGCTTGTAATTCGAATCGAGGAGCACATATGTAGATGGTTACTGAAATTATAATTTTGCGTATAAAAAGTGGGTATTTGTGAGTATGAATCGGAATTCGAAGTTAATGATTTTTGTTCAAATTTTTAAAGAAATTTCACTAGTATTTAGCTTTTCAAAGGTTTTTTCAACGCATTTGGCGTTTTAATATTCTGTGTTGCGCAAAGCATATTTAACAGGTAGCAGCAGTAGAGCAGCTGATTTTACTTTTGTCCACATTTTCGCCTTTAAGTTGCCATTTTTAACCGACTTCACAAAAAGGAGGAGGTTATCAGTTCGTCGGAATATTTTTTTTTTTTTAATTTTTTATGTATGTTACCGCTGAACTTTGGACCACGTTTGGACCGATTTCGATAATTCTTTTTTTATCGGAAAGGTGGTACCTCAGGGGTGGTCCCATACTAATTGTTTAGATCCGATAATTGGATCGTGAAGAAATTAGCGATAATCAAAACTATAGTTTTGTTATATTTTTTTAGTTATTTCAATAAAAATAAAAACTTTTTATTAATGATTCTTTTATTTAACTATTGATATGGTATTTGAGATCATATTAATAGCATCTTCTCGGTTTTTTTCAACCAAAAGCAAAAGTGATGAAACTAAAGGCAACAACGAAACTTCATAATTTGAAAAAACTTCAACTGGGGCTATTATAGACAAAAACAGTGACTCAAACAATGCTTTGTGTTTTTCTAATATTCACAATGTTTTTCAAGTAAAATTTTTTTTATTAGAATATTGTTTGCGCTTTAACCAAACCCATAAAAATCAAGGATTAAAGCAATATCCATCCAACATTTTATAAAAACTAAATTGACCGACACCCAGTAAGGATATAAGAAACAGAAACAATTTTATTTATGTTACAATATGCTCTCTTAAGCTATTTTTATTGGGAAAAGCAGTTTTCAGAATGAATATAATTTTTCATTTTTACATTCAATTGATATAAAACAATTAGCAATAGTGAAACTTAAAAATTACAAGTATATCTAAACTAAGTGACTATCCCTACTCACATCTCTTACATCTCGGCCAATCTGACACTTGATCGACCTCGATCAATTTACGACAAAAAGTCCACTTGGAGCCAAAATATTTTTAACCTAACGCATCCTTGGGGCATTGTCATTAGGTGTAATATCACCAATAATACCGGCGATTCATCGTTATCTGCATTTAATTCATTATTACGAAGATTTTCATTAATATTATCTACGTCCGTATTGAGCGCATCAGCGTATAACATATCTGTCGTTTCCTAAAATCTTATGAACGACATACGGTCCCTTATATTTAGGGAAAAATTTCTTATTTGTTCCTACTGCAGTATCCACATTTCGGATAACAACAAAAACACCAACATTGTAAAGTTTGGCAGGCTTGCTATGTCTCAGAAAATAACTCAAATTATAATTGTGCGATTTTACGATAGGTTTTGCTGCGTTTGCTCGAATTAATGCTAAGTCCCGATTACCCTCTAAATTATTTCTATCACTCAAATACTCAGTTAATTCGTCTATCTCTTCTCCCCGTTGTTCAACTCCGAATAAAAGCATACTAGGAGTGTTCTGAGTGGCACTATGAAAGGAGTTGTTAATGGCATATTCCACTTTTCCCAATTTAGTTGCCCAATCAGCATGACTAATCGAATCGCTTACCTTTCCTAGCATAGCTTTAATTACCCTATTAACCCTTTCCACCTGCCCATTTGCTTGAGGGGATGCAAGCTTTAATAAGAACGCTCCAAACTCCAGGTTCCACGGTCAGTTATGATACGTCTTGGTCTACTGTAATAGTTAAGGTACTTATCAAGAATATTAGTGACCTCACGCGTGCTAGTCGAATTCGTCGGGTATAACTTAACAAATTCCGTAAATGCGTCTATAACCACAAGAATGTGTTTCCTTTTCGAGTTAATACATGGTAATGGTCCAAAGTGATCTATGTGTAACGAATCGAACGGCACTGGTCTCTTTTCTATATTATAGAAATTCCGCTCTGTTTCTCGGACAGGCGTTGCGTACATGATACACTTTATACAATTTTGAACGAAACGTTCTATCTTTTCTCGCATACCTGGAAACCAGTAATACATCCTTGTCTTTTCGTAACTCTTCTCAGCTGCCTGATGACCAATCTTCTCATGAATTAATCGTATAACATTCTGCTTCATCTCGTGCGGGACATAGTTCCAGCACCCATCTTGCATTTCGAGGATTAACTTGCCTCTTGCCTAGTGTCATTGTCAACGAGTTACAATCTGTAACTATCTTGAATGTAATACCCTCTAAATATACACGAAAACGTCGCAATGCATAAATTATGGCCAGTTTTTCCAATTCGAAACTATGATATCTAGCCTCCGCATTGGAAGTTGTTTTGGAAAAATACGATATCGGATGAAATTTGCCCTCATCCTGGCGCTGTAAAAGAACAGCACCGAATCCGATTGCGCTAGCATCGCAGTGCAATTCTGTTTCCCGCTTAGGGCTATAGATGGCAATCACCGGCGCCTCGCTCAACTTAGTCTTCGAATAGTTGAATGCCCCAAGGTACCCTTCATCAAATTTAAAAACTGCATTTTGTTTTAAAAGATTTTGTAATGGTCTGGCAATTTTTGAAAATGACGGCACAAATCGTTGAATATATGAAAATAAACCTAAGCATGAGTGTAACTCTTTTTGATTTGTCGGGACGGATACCTCTTTATTGCAGCTATATGAGACTCACTTAATGATATTCCGTTAGAAGATACTAAATATCCTAGGTACTCTATTGTATTATATCCAAATTTTGCATTTTTTTAGATTAAGTTTCAAGTTTCGCAACATTATAGCTGAAGTACTTTCTGAACCAAGCTCTTGTGTTCATCAAAGTCGGCTGTTGGTATTAAAATATCATCCATATAAATTTTAATCTTCCTATCATTCACCATGTCAAGGAATATTTCATTAATGAATCTTTGAAAAACGGCAGGACCATTTTTCAAACCAAACGGCATTTTCACATATTCATATTGGCCATTTGGAGCAGAGTTCGGATTTGCCTCATTTTAGCCCCTCTCTCGCTCGTTAGTTTGCTCTGAGCTTGCGCAACTCACGAGCAACAGGCGAGGTTGTTTGCAAACGAGCACTCGTTAAGTACGAGCGCACGCGCTGAGCAGCCAGCGAGCGAGTAAGCAAACGAGGGCAGCGCAAGAGTAGAGCGGCCAGCAAACGAAGACCTCATTGGCTCTGACCTCGCGAGGCCATAAGGGATGAGTCGAGACTAATTGACCTCCATTAGTACCCGTATGAGACTAATTGGGACTAATTAATTCCCAATTGTGCCCGATTGAGAGTAATCACGGAATTCTCTCTTTAGAGATTAGTCGCACAATTTTTTGCAGGGCATGTTGTGTGTGTACATATGTATGTATATAACTCTAAAAAATATTTAATTCCATAATCTATGCTTATGTATGTAATAATTTGTATTTGTTGTTTTAAATGCTGCCCTAATATAATATTCACATATTTGTATGCATATGTACATATGTACATACAATTCTTAACATAATTTCGTACATTCCCATTTTTATGCACAAAAATGCATGTGTTGTATAGTACACTCGGAGCGCTCGCTCGTCGCTCACTCGTTTTACCTAGCAGAGCGAGTATGCAGATAGGTACTCGCCTCGCACTGCGAGCGAGGCAACACACAACAGCCTCGTTCGTTAAATAGGAGCGCGAGCAAACAAGCAGCGCTCGCTCGTTTGCCGAGCCAGCCAAACTTCTCGTGCCTCGCCTCATTACTGCTACGACTACGAGCTGCGAGGGCCTCGTTGCCTGCGAGGCATTGAGTAGGAGTTTGGTCGCTCGCTCGCTCGAACTCGAGTTTTTGCCCACCCTGATTTGGAGTAACAAAAGCACTATATGGGATCGATTCAAGCGAAATACATATTAACCTGATTAAACCCACTTTTTAGATCAAGCAAAGTAAATAGTTTTTTCCCTTCTAAATACTCTAAACAGTCCTCAATTAGTAGCAATGGATAGTTGTCCCTTACGGTTATCTTGTTTAAACCTCGATAGTCAACACATAACCTCCCATCTCCATCTTTTTTTTTTTTACTAAGACTATGGCCGATGCATAAGGCGAACTGCTTGGCATAACTATTCCATCTTTTTGCAATTGGTCAACTATTTCTTGAACCATAGCTCGTTCTCGAAAGGACAATCGTCTAGGGGCACAATGAAACGGAACGTCCGTGGTTAAAAGAATTTGCATATAATAATCTATGTAGAGGACAAATACGAATATTCTTCGGCGCTATATATGTATCTAGGATTATATTATTCAATTCATCACGATGAGCACTAATCATATTCGCGTCAATATCTACCTCATTATCATCGAAAGCAATTTCTATACCGAAAATTTCCGGCAAAAGCATCCCACCACCTGTACATGATTCACGAGTGAATTCAGCTAACTCGGTGCTTACATTTACATCTTCACTATTTCCATTATGTCTACAAAGTTGTACATACTTATCATTTAAAATCTTGTATCTTACCATATTCATAAAGTCATTCGGTTTTAAAGTGCAAAAGTTTGTTTTATTTAATGAATTCAGTGCACTCTTTTTATAAACTAATTTCTTTTCAGTTAAATGAATTTCAAAAATACGTGAAAAATCCCCTCCCAGCGTTATGGTTATTGACATAGAGTCATCGGGCAGTATAAGTAATTTAATTTTTTTAAATCTGTTTCTGAATTTTATAATACTATCAATTTCACCCAGCAGTTGATGCTTATGTCCACCAATGCCATAAAAATTATTCGATTGTGACACATTTATCTTTTCTACTGGCACACACACCAAAATGGCGCTTTTATGCGCTAATTGATTCCTGAGCGATCGCTTAGGTAGCTCTACAACCAACTGGCACACATGAATTTTTCGCAAAACTAAAAACTAAAAAAAAAAATATGGAAAAAGCGGTTCAGGGGAGACTCGCCTAATAAAACCCGAATGTAGGAGCCAATAGTGCTTTTAATACTGATTCAAATGAAAGATGTATATATGTCTACTTTTAAGTATTGATTGATATTCGGTACCGATTTAAAAAGTATCCATAATGCTTGAAGCATTTTTGTTCCAGCTGAATCGGACGATATCATTTTTGTAGGCCTGCGGGCAGATTCTGTAACCAGTTAGCGACAATTTTCGAATCGGAATCGGTTTTGTTGACGTATGATATGAAATATTTTTACGTCAACAAGTGCGATATCGATCCGAAACTTGTCGCTAACTGTTTACAGAATCTCCCCCCTGAAAGGCTTCTTCATCCGTCAAACCATTTTTCTTGAACCTTGGATCGACTAAGGTTAAAACTGATAAAATAATATTTTTTTGTTGCGATAGGTTCAAGTGTTTTAGCCGATATCACATAAATCAGTAATGCAAGTTTTTTCTAAACTTGAAATTCATATAATGGCGAAGGTTTAATGTAAAGAATCGGTATCGGGTACCGAAAAGGAAGTATTGGGTACGAAACCTTTTTTAAGTATTGGGTACCGAGTATTGGGTACCGACAATTCAGCACATCACTATTCTGCATTAAAAAGATTTTTTTTTTAAATATGTCGCTTACGTTTTTTTGGTGGTTGGGGCTTGTTGAAAATCAAATATTTGTGATAAAATACTTACCATTGCCTTGAACCAAACCAAATTTCACAAGCACACACATTCTGAGAAATTTAACACTGAAATCAGACATACAATCGCTCCACTAACACTAATAATGACACTGTGCGCGTTCACTTGCGATGCAAATTCTGAAATGATGAGTTTACAAATGACCTTATTAATTGTACCGTTAGACAGAGTGTATAATTTAGAGTGGTAAGCAGTGTTGCCACTATTGGTCTTTTCCGACCAAATTTGGTCGCTTCTTTTTCAGTTGGTAGGTTGGTCGGCAAAGTAAGATTTTGGTCGGATAGTTGAATTAAGTCTTTAAATTCTTAATTATAAAAATATATATTTCAAACATCCTTTTAAAAAATATTTGCCAATTGTACCTTTTAAACATTTGCCAATCCGTCCTTTAAAAATAAGAAACCTAATTGGTTTGGCCACTTATGGAGCCAATGTTATGGCTGGAGACTTAGGCGGGCTGAAAACATTATTGAGTGCTGAAACCGATTTATTTTATATAAAGTGCACATGCAACTCACTTCACCTTTGCTCAAGCTGCGCTTGTAAAAAATTGCCGAAAAGCATTGAGACACTGTGCCGCAACATATATAGCTTCTTTTCCCACAGTCCAAAGAGGATACATCAACTGAAGGAATTTCAGGACTACTGTTCGGAAGCGTTGTGTTAAGAATAGTTGAGGAAATTTTATTTTATTTCCTGCTTTTACGAAGTAAACGGTATGCGATCCGCAGACTTGGCAGAAGGAATGTGTTGCAAAACCAAATGCTTTTTTTATTTCTATCGTATATTTTCTTATCTCTGTGCCTAAGACTATCTGCATTTATTTATTTCTTGTTTGTTTTAAAATGTACAAAGTACAAATACGTATGTATGTAAATGTTTTGTATTCGGAACATTTACGGCTCTATTCTGTATCAGTGACTAATTCTTGTCACAGTTTTTATTACGGAAAAATATATATATGAAAAAGTTTAAATTTGTCAGTAAAAAAAATTTTATCGCCGATACAGAATTGGGCTATTAATCTTAAATAAATGTATACTTTCAGAACGCTTTTTTGTAATTGAAATTTATTTGGTAGGTTGTAAACGATTTTGGTCGGATTTGGGAAGAAAATTGGTAGGGGCAAAAATTGTTAGTGGCAGCGGTGATTGAAAGATATGATATGGTGCCATTTTCCCAATATTGAAATTTTTCATGAAAGTCCGCTGCGGGATGGCTTGCACCAATATTTTGTGCAGAATTGAATCCTGAATTTTTCTAAACGTTCCCTTGTATGCGAATAAATCCATATCAGCCTTTTAAAGTTTTTAAATTATTAAAAAAATACGAAAAAATACATTACTTAACATTTCATTGTTTCTTGTAACTAGATTATTTCGAAACGTCAAAATGTGGAATTCGAATATGGCAAAAATTTTTTCGAGCTCACTCGGATCCAGTGATGGCGCTTTTTTCGTATTCGTAGCAAGCATTCGAATTCGTAGATTATCTACGTTAGATTCAGGGATAGCCCTGATTATCTCCGAGTTGTTCTTGCGTCTACAAACTTAGTTGCAAAGTCCCACTCATGGCATGGTATTCGACTTTTTATCAACTGGCGAATTGTATTTGGCCATAACTTTTCCTTTTCTATAAGTACCTAACCCATGAAGGATTAATTTTTCAATAATTTGTATAAGCATTGTGTGCTTGTTACATTGTAGGTATACAAATTGGGAAGGCTGCTATCTTTTATAAGAACATTGTTTTTGTACCAACCAAATCATAAACGGTTAATATTTTTTTCATGCAGAGAGCGGGAGGAAAAAATTGTTAAGAATATCAGAGATCTGCATAGAGAGAAAGAAATCGAAGAAGAGCTTCGAGAGCGTAAAAAAGCGGAAAAGAAAGCTCGTGAAAAGGAAGAAGCGTACCAAGAAAGACTTAAAAACTGGGAAATAAGAGAAAAGCGTAAAGCTAAGGAATACGAAAAGGTACGTACTTTATGCCACCTTGATTAAAAATAAGCGGCTTAAAAATGTAAGTTTTTGCTCGCTTTAAGATTCGGATTAAGGATAAAATGAAGCTTGAGGAACGAGAAAAGGAAGCAAAACGACTCAAAGAATTTGTTGAAGACTATGATGATGAACGAGATGACCATAAATATTATAAGTAAGAAATTTTTAAAAAATTTACCAGGAGCTGAAATAGCACTTAATTGAAAAATAATTTTTCTTCAATTTTGTTCTACAGGGGCCGAGAGCTGCAGAGAAGATTGGGAGATCGCGTCCGAGAAGCAGATCTTGATGCTAAAGATCGCAACAAAGAACAAGAGGAATTGGAAGAATTGCGAAATAAAATATTCAGTGGCGAATATGAAAATCCTACACAAGAATATGAAAGAGCAAAGAAAGAGCATGAGAAATTATATAAACCTCAAATATTAATCGATGTGAATTTAGAAAATTTGCAACGTAAAGAACGTGAGAAAGAACGAATCCGGGAAAAATTGCAATCAATTGAAAGCAATCGACACATTCTTGATGTTAATTCAAATGATGAAGGCGAAATGAATGCCCTGGCCAAATCGTATTCCATAGAGTCAATTTCAAACGAAGATGCCAACTCTAGACCAAATTCTGCTTCAAATATTGAAATCCACTACAGCCGCCATGGTTCCGAGTCACGTGACTGTATATCGAGCGTGAATGCGCATGCAGGAAACTCTACACCGTCCGGTTCATTGCAGAGTTTAGGCAATTCAAGGTCTCAGACTACAGACGCCACTACAACACCCACACAGGCGCCCGTCATAACTCTGAATTTGGGTGCGAATTCCAAAAAGAAGAAAATAGAATCCACTGGTGTGTTTAATGCTGACGAGGATGTTGATGACGAGAGTAGCTCAAAACGGCGAAAATTGGTTCCATTGGGTAAACACAATATTTTAACGATACCGACAAAACTTAATAAATTTTTTTTGAGTTTAGATTACGATGACAATCAAACAAGAAGTGGCGGAGGAAGCACATCACAAACAGAACGCCATAACTCGAATGCCGGAAAATCTATCTCGAAAAAACATGGTAAGAATGATACTGCCACTACAGAAACAGTGAATAACAAAAAGGAGGAAAATAATACTAGGATACACGATGAAAAACGTCGGCACATTAAAAGCATCATTGACAGGATTCCTACACAAAAGGAGGATTTGTTCAATTATAAGCTTGATCGCAACGAAATTGACAACAACCTTATGGAAAGAAAAATTCGACCATGGATAAACAAAAAAATTATTGAGTATATTGGTGAGCCCGAGCCAACGCTTGTCGATTTTATATGCTCTAAGGTGCTTGCAGGAAGTTCACCCCAAAGCATTTTGGACGATGTGCAAATGGTAATTCATCTATATTATCAGACTAAATTTCTTGTTGATTTGTTAATATATATTTCTTTAGGTCTTGGACGAAGAAGCAGAAGTTTTCGTTGTGAAAATGTGGAGATTGCTAATTTATGAAGTAGATGCAAAAAAGATTGGTATAGGTAAATAATATGTGTAATATTAAGAAGCATATTTATATGAATAAAACAAAATCAAAAAAAGTTTCTTTATGAGTCTTATAATAATTGCATTTTTAGAATTAAATCGAAATTTAAGCTCTAAATTTTTGTTATAGCTTTGCATTGAGCCAATCAGCTCGAGCCACTGCAAATTTTCAATACAAACTTTTGACAGATCTATGCGTTGTAAATATTACCTGCCTTCTCCATTTATCATTCCGGATTGTACATTTTTGACAACTATGAGGTGAATAAAGATTGCCGAGCTAGCAATGCTGTTAAAAGTTTGACAGCAAGAATAACACACACCTGACGGTTTTGAACTGTCTTTTGTCCTAATATTTTTGCCACGACATCTAATAAATGCATGGCTTTAAGTCCCAGAAGAATTAAAATTAGCAAAGACAAATGTTTTTATATAATTGCTGCATTTTAATTGCCCACCTTCTGCACCAGAGAAGCTCTCAAAACTTTCCAGCAGTAAAATGCTACGAATTGGCACAAGAGAAATGTAAAATTATGTATTATTAACCGACTTCCAAAAAAGGAGGACGTTATCAGTTCGTCGGAATATTTTTTTTTTTTTTTTTATGTATGTTACCGCATAACTTTGCACCACGTCAACCGATTTCAATAATTCTTTTTGCAACGGAAAGGTAGTGTCTCAGAGGTGGTCCCATACATTTGGTTTAGATCCGATCATTGGATAATGAAATAATAGATATATATATTTTTTTTTAAGTCGGTTCTTTTTTTTGCTAAAAATTACTTGTTTTTTAACTTATCCTTCATGATGAATAGGATTTACTATTGCAATTAAAGTCAATTAAAGTGAAAATGATTATATACTAACGAGTAATAGCGGTAGTAGGGCTCTAAATTTTCAGTTTATCAGTGGCACCCTACTAGAAACTGCTTGCAGAGCTTTGTGTTATGCTTCTTGATGGGGAGCATCTGGGCCTCGTCGTGTGGGTGGTGTTGTGACATCAGAAGGCATCCGGTCGCTGTCCGAAGTGCCGTGTTCTGGCAGGTCTGTAGCATAAGAGACAATAGTGACTCCCTCTGATGGTTGAGGGAGTTTTGAAATATAATAATTAAACAATAGTGGGGATAGGACACCACCCTGTGGAACCCCTGTTTAATTTTTCTTGGTTTGCTGTTTTTGTCTCTGAAGGTTACTGACGAATGTCGACCACTCAGGATAATTCGCCGACCACCGTTTGAGTCTCTGTGGGAGAGAGAAGGCCTCAATGTCTCCTTGTAGCGTGGAGTGACTGACGGTGTCAAATGCCTTTAACAGATCTAACGCTACTAGGACTGTTCTCTCACGGGGCCGGTTTCGGTTAAGGCCACGAGCTATCTGGGTTTTTATGGCGTTAAGTGCTGTTGTTGTGCTATGCACTTAACTTATGCTGATGCTTCGCTGGGGTCTGGTGGTTTATGTAGTGCGTGAGTAGAAAGACCTCTAGTGTCTTCGCTACCTGGAAAAGGAGGGTTATTGGGTGGTAAGACTCCTTTGTTGGACGATTTCCCAGTTTAAGTAGTGGGACCACTCTCCCCATTTTCCAGATGCCTAGTATGATGAGAGTGGCCATAGACGGGTTGAGGACCTTGGTTCACGATCCAGAAAATAAAGGTCGCGCCATTCGCGGACCTCTAACCCTCTCTTCGTTGATTTGAAAGCGTCCAGTTTTTTTATTTATTATTTTATTTTTTTATTTATTATTTAAGTCGTAAAATAATAGGTATCGATGACTTAAACATTTTTTCTCACACATAATTATTATCAAAAGACTTATAATTCTTACGAAAATTTGAAATAATTGCACTTGTTTACAGCAAAAATGTTCAATGGATGCCACTATCCAATCTCTATATAGACTTGTTCGCTGATTCCGAAAATCTAGTTAAGTTTTTGTTCTATGGATACGTTTTCGAGATATTTTCAATTTACCGTTATTCAGCTTAAAGCAAAAATTGGTTCCTTTTAATCACGTATATCTTACGAACCAATTTAACAATTCATATAAAATACGGCAAATGAAAGCTATTTAAATTCTCCATAAACCGTTTATACATCACTTTCCGATAGGACTTATAGTTTCTAACAAATTAATTAATCGTTCGTTTTTTTATTTCTCAATGAAAAAATTAAAAAAATTTTACTTTAACAGACGAAAAATTTAAAAATAACAGGTTCTGTGCCAAATTTTTGCATTTGTGCTAAAGCCTGTTCTGTTACAAAAAAAATCAAGTTACTAATGAAGAAAATCNTCTGTGCCAAATTTTTGCATTTGTGCTAAAGCCTGTTCTGTTACAAAAAAAATCAAGTTACTAATGAAGAAAATCGATGAATAAATAATGTGGCGAATATTGCGGCAACACAAAGCGAACAACGAGAAATAGGCAGATTTCTCTCGCTGTTCGCAGTGTTCATCCAACTTGACGTTTCTCTTTGTGGAACATTCTACGTCATTCTTCGAACAT